>NW_026057586.1:43384291-43658743 GCF_023721935.1 Panthera uncia | reverse complement strand
GAGACAGAGAGAGACAGAGCATGAACGGGGGAGGGTCACAGAGAGAGTTAAGTACCTCTTTAAAGACCCTGTCTCCAAATACAACCACATTCTGAGGTACTGGGGGCTAGGACTTACATATATGGACTTTGAAGCGACACAACTCAACACCTAACAGCTTCCTTCTTAGTCCTCCTCTTTAGCCATATGATGTAAATAAACACTCTGTTCTCTGCCATTTAAACAGGGATAATAAACCATTTGTAACAAGGCTGGGAGTGCAATAAAGACTCAGTAAGTATTAGCTGATACTATCATAAACCATCTATTATTATACTCTGGTTCTGTGAAATGAAGAGTCTAACACATTATCAAGGGTAGAGAATAAACTGGAGAAAATGAGGCAAACACAAAACTAGGCTGCCGCCCAGCAGTGAACAGAACAAGTTCTAGAGTCAGATTAAAATACAGCCCTGCCACTTATAAGCCACACAACTTTATTGCTGTTTAACATTTTACATTGCTTATAATATAAATCCATATTTCTCATAAGGTTGTTGAAAAGATTAAATGACATAATGTGAACATAGCATGATGGAGGTGCCTGGCTCACTGCGGTGCTGGGCAACCAGTAGCTGTGGTCATTATTAACCACCTCCAGGGTAATGCACAGTTCATTGTATCCACTTACCTGTCACTTGCTTTGCATTTAGCCCAAAGATGTGATTATGAATATTTATTAAACCAAACACTATACTGTATCCTTTTCACTTAGGAAAAGGAAAAAGAACTCTTTAAATGTACTGTTAGGTTTCATTAAGGCTCAGTCTTTAGCTCTGTAGGCTATTTCTTGGGTTATGCACACAATTTCTAAAAGTCCAGCAAGGAACCTCAAAAAAAAAAAATCCAAACAAACAAACAAAAAACAAAAATGCTCAGTTGATCCAAGGGCACCAGCTGGCTGAGTCAGAGAAGTGTGTGATTCTTCATCTTGGGATCATGAGGTCTAGCCCCACGTTGGGCGTAGAGATGACTTAAATAAATAAATAATACTTTTAAAAAATCGGTTGATCCAAGATTCATTCACAGAATAATAAATTGGTCCCTAAACAAGTTTCCCAAATAATTCCATATAATAGATAGCAGGAAAGCTTTATGAACTAACCAAATTATTTTGGATTTGAAATGTTATAGCTATTGAGAAAAATATATGTATTAATAATTTTGGTTTTAAGTGAGTTTGATAATACCCATGATCAAAGCAAATCATATGGATAATTTTTTCACATATGATACGTTTTAATTTATAATGAAATTGTCTCTACAAAATATATTATAATCCCTTTATTTCATTTTATAGTATAAAGGGACAAAATGAAAAAATACTTCTGAGATATAAGGCTCAGAAAGAGCTATAAAGAAAGAAAGCTACATCTAAGGTTAACTATCAAAATACAGAGAATTACACCTAAGTACACATTTTGGATGTTTCATTTGCCTCTAGATTTCTAAACACAATAATGCTGCTTGTTTTTACCTAACTTTCGTTGAATTGAAATGATATTTATGATAAAGTAAAACACATTCTAGAGGCAATACAATGGTTCTCAGAAATGTGAAATCATTCCTTTTCCTTGTGCTTAGATGCTTCTAATGAGCTTCAATCTGCAATTTACCCATCTTTTTAATAGTAGAGGCTTTGGGGAAATGAAGGAGAAGAATTGTGTATCTATCGGAAAAAAAAACTGGGCAGGAGGTATTGAATAGTCATGTTTTATTTATTTGGTTATATACACAATGTCTTATACCCTAAATTCTCTGGACAAATGAGAGGACTTGGAATGGCTACCCACCAAATTTTCTATGAACTTCTCAACTATGCTTGGCATTACACAGAGGTTGGTCACAAAAGTATATCTATTGCTCTACATCTTTAACATTCTCTAAACACAGTAAGGAATATGCAGTGGAAGGGATGGTTCCAAAGTAATACATTAAATTTAAATCTCCATCAGAATATTTGTTGTTTTCGATATCAAAAATATCGTTCTTTGTTAGGAAAAAAAGATTCAGTGAATCTTTTCTAAAGATAAAGAAAAGTATTAATAATCCCTTAAATGAAGACTCTCTGTAATCATACCTACTTAAATGAGCCTTCCTGAATACAGCAATGTCAGCATGTTATCTTGTAAAGAAAGATAAAATTAGGCATCCTACTTCCTGAATTATTTATAATGTTGAATTTATCCAACGTTTACTTTTGATTTAAGGGTCATAATCAGAAATGCATTTGCTAATTCACAACAACAAAAATGGAAGAATTAGCCAACACTCTTCAATACCTGTATCCAGTCATCACTCTACTCTGAGGGCCTATTTCAAATCAAGTATGCTTTTCAAAAAAACTTTGGGAAATGAAAAAAGTACCTTTGAGTGTTTAATGCAGAGTGGTAAAGAAGAAATGGTGCTTTGAGGACACCAAAGAATGGAACAAAATCCTTTCAAGGGCAAACAGTCACATTTTAGCAATATACCTGCCACTCCAGAGGTCATCAGAAGAGGTAATCAGAATTTTATACTGGATTTCAATTTATAAACTTAAAATGAATATTAGAGTATTTCTCAAGGTGGCCAAATTTTCATTTCTGGCACTGAAGTTGATTTAATGAAAGGAATAAAAGAATAAGATGGCCATGTTAAAGAAGAAAGTGGGTCAGCTGGGTGGATCAGTCAGTCAAACGTCTGACTTCAGCTCAGGTCATGTTCTTAAGGCTTGTGAGTTCAAGCCCCATGAAGGGCTCTGTGCTGACAGCTTAGAACCTGGAGCATGCTTTGGATTCTGTATCTCCTTCCCTCTCTGCCTTTCCCCGTTCACACTCTGTCTCTCAAAAATAAATAAATGTTGAAAAAAAATTTTTTAAAGAAGAAGAAAAAGAAAAGACACGTCTAACACATCAACAAATCAGCAATGAAACTTTCTTTTGAAAATGTAGTTTTCCATAAAATCTTAACAGTCGTGTGACTTTAACCTCTCTATTCCTGCAATTGTATATGCAAAATGGTTCTGTTTAAAAGAGTAATATCTGACTAATTTAAACCAAAAAAAAGGGGGATTAATTGGAAACTACAAGGGCTCAATGAATCAAAAGAAGAGGAAACAGGCCTCAGGGAAGCTGGGTGCTGGGGTAGCTTTGAAGATCTCAACAATAAGAGCCACAGAGCATGCTGCAGACTCCCAGGTTGAGGATATTAGTGCCCTTGTCTCTTTGTGCCCTTGTGGGTCCCTCTTCAATATTCGTATTATTGGGAGAGAATCCATCAGCTCTCACTTGGGGCATGGGCATATATGCTGGTGGTAAGGTTGAGGGGTAAAGTTGGAACAGGAATAGGGGAAAAGAGGGGAAAATGATAGTCATGTGGGATACCAGTGTGGCAGACCCCCAGATCACGTGGAAGGAGGCAGGGTGGTTTTTTGAATGAAACAGGGAAGCAGATGCTGGATGGACCCTGCTCCCCGCCAAAAAGTGAAAAAAGTAAGTAAACCATCTGCATAGGGACAAGAATATAGTACTTAACAAACATTAATTCTAACGCGGTATTGTGATATATTCTGGATCATGAGTAGTCATAGAATAAAGCAAAATAAACTCAAGAACAGATGTAATCTAGAACGTGTGTCTTTTTTTATGCTCCCCAAAACACTCCTTTCAACATTTCCACCTTAATTATTTTTCAGTTTCTCCATGACTCTTGAAAAAAAAAAAAATCTTTTTTTTTTTTTTTTTTCCTGCTTGAACCGGAAATGAGTGGCAAGGACTTCTTTCCAAGCCGGGTCAAAGTTAGGTAGAAATGCACTCGATGTCGTGTTCCTCTTCCGTGCACAGGCTGCTCAAGGTTTTCTGGTACTGCTCCATTTTCAGAGGTACCTCTTTACTAATTTCCCCTTGGGAGAGCAGCTTCCTGCTTTCATCGTGCAGCCCCAATCAAAACCCCTCTTGGGTGCCTCCTCTGGACTAGTTACATTGAACGGAAATAAGAATCTTAAGGAAAAGGAAGGAAACTCTGACCTTAGAATTCCAACAGTCTCTTGAATGGGTGGGGTTTGACAGGAGAAGGCTCTAGCTGACGCTCCATTAAGTTGTCCCCTTTGGGCTACTGGGGACTTCCTAGGGGAACAGCACACTGACACAGAGAAGAGCCTGTGCTCAGACAAGCCATTCTTCTTGCCTATACGATCTGTAGGAGATAAAGATCTTCCCAAGTAATTGTTGTGAACTGTTCGTCTACCAGCCCCTCCATTCCTCGTGTTTAGAGTCCAGTCACTGTATGGAAGCAGTCATGCACGTTCAGTCTGAATTCTGCTACCAGGCTACCCTGAGCTATGTCTGCTCTCTGTGTTTGTTCCCTTATATTTTATTGTTGTTTGCCTCTTTTGTCCCTCCTTCCTTCCCTTCCATACTCCTTCCCTCCTTTGCTTCCACCCTCTATTCCTTCCTTCCTTCCTTCCTTCCTTCCTTCCTTCCTTCTAACTAAGCACAGAAAAATGCTATACAAAATCTAAATTTAATAAGGATGTAGTGGAGTGCATTATAAAATCACTTAAGAAGGTAAGATTTATACTTTCTCTACCTGAGTCAGTCAGTAACTAGCTGTGGAATGAGGACAAATCTTTTAACCTTTCCAAGCTTCCATTTTCTCCCCTCTAAATAGAAAGGATTGTTTAAAACAACAATCCACGAGTGTCTCCCACTCCCAACCCTCAGGCAGTTCTGTGCCAAGCAGTGTCTCAGAATGTCCTGCATGGCATTGGTGGCTGGCTGTCTTTTAAACTTATGTAAGTCCTCTATTACCCTGCAAGATCCTATAAGGTCCTCTCCGTGCTCTCTTCCGAAGAATCTTTTCTTTCTTCTTCTTTTTTTTAATGTTTTATTTATTTTTGAGAGAGCACAAGCGGAGAAGGGCAGAGAGAGAGAGAGAGAGAGGGAGGGACAGAGGATCTGAAGTGGGGTCTGCACTGACACCAGCAAGCCCCATGTGAAGCTTGAACTCACAAACCACGAGATCATGACCTGAGCCAAAGTCAGATGCTCAACTGACTGAGCCACTCAGGAGCTCCACGAAGAATCTTTTCACTCATCACCACTGTCCATGTTACTGATGGAGTGAAGAAAGAAGTCGCTTTCTCTGTGGTCACTGGGGCAAAGTCAAGGCTGGGAACCACTGATCTGGACCATTTCAAAAGTCCCTTCCAGTGCTGACATTAATTCTAAGTAGGTTCAAGTTGGCCACATTCTTTCATCACTCAGCATGAATCAAGGACTCCTCTCACTCCGAAAGGAGAATATATGCCAAGGACATATGATTAAGCTACTTTCCTAAGGGGTGTAGCTTTTAGAGGGGAAATGAATAGTTCAG
Source organism: Panthera uncia (assembly GCF_023721935.1). Taxonomy (NCBI): domain Eukaryota; kingdom Metazoa; phylum Chordata; class Mammalia; order Carnivora; family Felidae; genus Panthera; species Panthera uncia. The sequence continues at coordinate 43,653,349 of NW_026057586.1, read as the reverse complement.
GTCTGGGACGACCCCTTTAAAAATTGCTTTCTTCACATAGCTGCTCTTATTCCTTTTCTTCTCTCCTATGTAGCCGGTATAGTAGGCGCCCTTTGTGTTGGAAAGTGGAGTAAAACCAGGGAAGGGTTCAGAAAAATGAAGGCAGGGCTAGGTTTCTCATGTCTGCTTTTAATGAAGTGGACCTTTGTACTGCACCCACGGGGAAACGTAGCCCAGCTGAGGAAGGGCCCAGCCAGAGATTCAGAGATGAAACTCAGGAAGTATAAAGGTGAGGTCTGGTATGCATTTTCTTCATGTATCCTCTGGAAATCTAAGGAGCACACCAATAGTTAAACTTGTGCAAGGACTGAGCATCCCAAATAACCTAGGTAACACAACTTAAAAATGGAATACTATTAGCTGGCCCAGAATTTTTTTTAAGTTTATTTATTTATTTTGAGAGAGACAGAGAGAGTGTGAGCAGTGGAGGGGCAGGGAGAGAGAGAGGGAGAGAGAGAGGGAGAGAGAGAGAGAGAGAGAGAGAGAGAGAGAGAGAATCCCGTGCTAACAGTGCACAGCCTGACATGGGGCTCGATCTCATGGACCTTATGATCATAACCTGAGCCGAAATCAAGTGTCGGTTGCTTAACTGATTTAACCACTTAACCACCCAAGCGTCCTAATTTTTAACCACTAGAATCATGACTAGTTAAAAGTAAGAGTATTTAAATCATGAGAAAGGGAACTGCATCATTTGTATCCCCTGACAATATTCAGGTATTACAATTCCTTATAAAAAAGCTTACAGTGGATAAAAGAATTTAGGGTGTTTTTCCCCATGGATGATATATAAACATGCCACCAATCTTACAGAAAAATGGGACTATTTAGGGGCGACTGGGTGGCTCAGTCATTTGAGCATCTGACTCTTGATTTCAGCTGGGGTCATGATCCTGGGGTCGTGGGGTGGCCCCAGGGGCGGGCTCCACAGTGAGCGTCTGAACTGAGCAGGAAGCCTGCTTGGGATTCTCTCTCTCCCTTTGCCCCTTTCCTGCTCTCTCTCTTAAAAATAAAAAAAAAGAGAGGGGGAGGGGGACTATTTAATAATGGCAAACTATTTGTTGTTTATTACTTATTCTAATTTTTATTCACTGATAGTTCTAGAATTATAGAAGCAATTATGCTTGCAGTCGAGGTTATATTTTCAGCAAATATCTGTCTACAGAAAAAAAGCACATTTGATTTCAGCAAATACCAGCTTTTTTTGAAAACTATTGTTTAGGAAGTAGTTGGTATAGTTGGTCTGTGTTAAATATTTTTTTTTTCTCCAAAATAATTTTGCGCTGATGATCAATTAAGTTCAAACAATATTTACATTATACCCACTATGGATGAGGTATGGTGATCAAGATATATTGATTACCTTGAAGGAATTTAGAATATGTATGGCAAGAGGAGGTGAATTAAAACATAAAACATGTAACATACATCTTATGATAGGAGGATGGATAAGTATTTTGGACTCACTCTGATGCTGGAAATGGCCTATCTTAAGCATAAAATGTTGTATTTCCATGTTGAAGTTCAAGTCATTTGCATGGCAGAAAAGGCTGTCTTTCATCTGGCTCATACATACATTTCCAATCACTTCCTCTTGTTTTAATGTACAACCCAGGAATAATTAATAATAATTTCTAAAGATGGGCCATGTTCTCTCGTGCCTCCATTCCTGTCTGTTTGTTTGTTTGTTTCTCTATTTCCTGGTTAGGCTCTGAGAGCTTTGCAGGGAGGCTTTATATGTAGGCTCTCACAGTCCTAGAACCTGGCACAAAGCTTGGCATCTGTAAAGATGTATGAAATTAAGTTGAGTGAATGATTTATTCTCCATGAGACCTTGCAAGCAGAAATTCTTGCTTCTCTTTAGTGTTCTCGCAATATTTTGTTCTTTCTACCATTTTATTCTTTCTTCTCTGTGTCACATGACTGTGGAGGCTGCGGTCAATGCCCTTTTTCTCTTATTTCCTTTCACCCTCTCCCTGCACAGTGCTTACCACATGCTGGCGTCAATTGCATTAATTAAGTTAATTATAATAGACTAGGGGCTGATCAAATATCTCAGCCAATAATATTAATGGCTGGCATTTTAATTATTTTTCCGGATAGTCATTTTTCAGTACTCCCAAGACTTCAGACACTCTATTTGATGCCATGAAATGGAAAGTCTCATATTCAGGATTGTTAAGGTTTACTCGAATGAGAAAAACAGCAAAAGTCAAAATAGTCAATGATTTTAATATCAAACAATAAAGATATACCATGAGTGCTTACAAAAAAAAAATCACTCCTTAATCAAGTGGTTTTCTCAGAAATGCATTCATCGGGATTATACTTTCTAGAGCTTTGTTGTTGCTACAAAGACGAGTGCAGGCCTCAATGGTAGCATATATAGCGTCAGCGGATGCCTCACTGCAGTGCAGCAGGCCTGATGTCCTATGAGGCCCCTCCTTCCCTCCTGTTACAGGCAGCTCACCTAGAAGCCAGGTTCTACGGAAGTTCATTACCCAGCCCTAAAGCAGGCTGGCAATGCTGCCCTTGTCCGTTAAGCTAAACTGTAGCAAAGTGTTAAACTGTAAAGTGAGTTAGAGTTTCTTCAGTAATTTCACAGAGATAAACACTCCCAAATTGACAGGATTCCAGATGCTCTCACCTCATGAGGGTGTAAGTTATACCGGAAGTAAATGTACGGCTTATACTAGAAATAAATAAATGCATGTTGTACTAGATATAAGCATATTTAATTTTCAGGAGCTTCATAAATTGAAGTTAGAAGCCCAAATATTCAAACATGCAACGCTCAAGTATAATCTAATCTAATCTAATCTAACCTATGGGGTAGGTGACTGGAGAACCAGAGCCTTCCCTGGTATTGAATAGAGGAAAGGGAAAGACAAACGTGGGCGGGTAGGGGGGTGGAGTGGGGAGACTGTGATTGGGGGGCAGGGGAACAATAAGTCAAATTGGGAGATAGGAAAGCAAAGAAATCCTTTATGTTTATTTGTTACAGAAAATAGCTTTTGCTTTGAAGAAGTTGTTGGTATTTTCTTCTCCTGGCCGCCCCCATTTTCCGCCACCCAAATCACCACAAAATGTATAAACGCCTAAAAATGAACATTGAACAGAAGCATTAGAATGTTACCTCCTACTTTCTGTATATTTTTCATGTTTATTTTTGAGAGACAGAGAGACAGAGTGTGAGTGGGGGAGGGGCAGAGAGAGAGGGAAACACAGAATCCAAAGCAGGCTCCAGGCTCCTAGCTGTCAGCACAGAGCCCGATGCAGGGCTCGAACTCATAAACCATGAACGAGACCATGACCTGAACTGAAGTCCCATGCTTTTTTTTTTTTTTTTTTTCTCGTTTTTTATTTATTTTTGGGACAGAGAGAGACAGAGCATGAACGGGGGAGGGGCAGAGAGAGAGGGAGACACAGAATCGGAAACAGGCTCCAGGCTCCGAGCCATCAGCCCAGAGTCTGACGCGGGGCTCGAACTCACGGACCGCGAGATCGTGACCTGGCTGAAGTCGGACGCTTAACCGACTGCGCCACCCAGGCGCCCCTGAAGTCCCATGCTTAACCGACTGAGCCACTCAGGCGCCCCTCTATAGTTTTTTGGTTTTTTGTTTTTCAAATCGAACAAACGTAAAAATTATGATTCGCTAGTTTTTGGTGACAGGCTTTTTGAAAGGTGGTTTTATCCACCACTTAATTGACCGTAAAATGTTCAAAACTGCTAACTGGTAAGCACTCCAGAATATTTCCCTCCAAATTCTAACCTTCACACTCTACTCAGGTGATTACCAAACCTAGGAATGCCAAAGAATACCTAGGCTTTCCTTTTTGAAAACTTGATAATAGCAAGCCGAAGGTCTGCTCATTTTTTTGTTATTTGCTTGTTTGATTGATTTTTATTTGTGGATGCGGTTTTATCTAGTATCTGACAGTATAACAGGTACTTGGGCACAAAATCGTATGTTTTTCCTCTGAGTAGCTCACAAACTATCCAACACTAAAACCCAAGTTGTGATTCAGTGACAAAAACATATTTTAAAAGTCAGTCTTCTTCCTTTTTGGCAAAATTTCAGGCTGAACTACTGGGCTTTACTATGATTATGTGATGCTCTTCAATAAATTGCTTGTGGCCTCTGTTCTGAAGACATCATGATTAAATTAAGGAGGAAATATTTACTATTCATCTATTTTTCAGTGTGGAGGAAAGATTCATTAGGTCATATCTATATTATGCTTTGAGCAATCTAGTAGGCAAGAAATATTTTGTTACAATTTTATTAATCATTTATCATTGCCCACATTAGAATGCCCACGTAAGTTTGACATTCAAAATAAACCATTCTGGGTCAAAGTCAAGTCGTATACATCTGGTGGTATACTCTGAAGCAAATTCTGCTGGTTTATTCTTGAAGCAAAGACAATTTAGCTGATCAAAGCAGCATAACTTTAAAACATACTGAATTTCACTGAAGACTTTCTCTCTCAAATTCACTTTTGAGCCCAGACTAAGCAAGATAAATTATACACCCAAAGGTATTATTCTGAGAAAATTATTAGGGAATAAAAAATAGAGATTAGCTAGCCATGGCCTCAACAACCTGAACTGGAGCATCATGGCTCTTGCCCCTTAAATTAGATTTTCCGAGAGATCTGAGGCTGCTACTCAGGGCTTGGCCTGGGTTCATCATGTGCCATGGAATTGTGGACAGCAGAACAAGCAATTAGATCAGTTCAGGTGGATGTGTGATTCTGTTCTAAATTTGTTAAGGGTTTGGACTACAAATTGTATGAAATAGTAGACAACACGTTGATCCTAAGTTCGCTTTCTTTAAAGTACTCTATTTCATTTTGATTTAGAGGCAGCGTTGCATCTACAGAGTGGTTCTTGGGGGATTAAGAGTTGTGTCAAATAAGAATCACCTGGGGAGTTTTTTAGAGCATGTAAATACTAATACTTCTGATTCAAACTTCCATTCCAATTCTCTTTCTCCATTCTGGGTGTGTGTAAGTTGAAAAAAATCAATCAATATTTTTGATACCCAGGACCTTCCAATATCAAAAATTACAGGGTTGTTGGGCTGGGTTTTATGCTGCCAGACTTGGAGCTGAAATAACATGGAGTTTCTCACTCAACAGAAATAACAAGAAAGGGAGATCTTTTTACCCCCAGTGATAGAAGAGGATTTCAGAGGAATGTGGGACACAAAGAGGGGTGCTTGTGTCCCAAGATGGCTGGTGCCCATAGCAGAATCCACATCCCTAATGTTAGCCTAGAAGTACATAGCGCCTTCAAGGATGAAAAGTATCATTCACTTCCCATATATATCAATCATCACTGTTCTCTGAAACTCCATCCAAGAAAAACTAGCATAATAAATATTGTTATCAATAAACTTTTACTTCATGCTGTTGTATCATTGGATTCTTTCCTGCTAGAATATGGGGGAAAAGGTGAGCAACTATGAAAATATTCTAGTGTCCTTGAGTGATCACTTACTGAAATAGAGAAGTATCTGGAGAATGAGTAGACCTGAAATGCCTATCTGAAACCCAGAGGCAATCACAGAGTCACCAGAATTTGACATTTGATTTTATTTATTCAGCTTTATGAACTCATAATGATGACTCTTTCACTGATACTTTTATACCACCTATATCTTTCAGACACAGTTTAGTGCTGAGAAATGGAAAAGACACAAGGAGAAAATAGAACCCTCCAGACAAAAAAAGGAGGGAGGGAGAAGTGATGATAGAAATGCCCTCCAATCAAAGACTACCAGAAATACACCTAACCCTAACCCTAACCCTAACCCTAACCCTAACCCCTACAGTTGAACAGGCTGAATGGCTCCTCGCAATAAAGGAAAATGCACACCATGTGGGGAGGGGAGTGGCAAAGGACATCTCAGTAAGACAGTGCTAGAAAGGATTGGAGTTTGTGTTTTGTGTTTTGGAGATTTGGACTCAGGTGTTTGTTCTGAATTGGATAGTCTCAGAAAGTGGCACTAATTAAGTTGTTTGGACAACTTAATAGATCTTCTCTAGAAAGAGGGAAAACTAGACCAAGGTTAAAGTTGTAAATAAGGAATTTGTGTTCTATTAGCCAGTCATTTATAGTAGCCAGGACAGGGCAGTGTTAGGTCATTTTTGATGTGTTTACACACATATTCATGTGTTTGTCTGTAGTCACACATGCTTATGGACTGATTTTATTTTTGTCTTTATCCATCACAGTCAGAGTAGCTACATCTGGTCCTGGTGTTCTGTGAAATTGCTTACACTCAACGGGAAAAGGCCTAATAGCGAGTGCCGGGCCAGCACCAAGATGTCAGGGAAGCTCTTCTATCTTTTGATATTCTGCTTGTCCTCATTTGTCATATGAAGACACTTAGTCATGGAAAGCATGAGTCCTTGTCTGGTGTCATGGTGCTACTAGGTTACAGAACTGGCTAGTCTATCCTCAAGGCCTAGATTCTAAAGCACACTAACAGGCTTCCCAACAAGCAAGCGGATGAACATTCCTGCTCCCATGGTCAGCTTCAACATTTTGAACAAGTAATTTCTTTTGTGATTAATTATTATCCAAGGGCCCTGCTCTCCTCCCTGGTGCTCTTCCGAGCTCCTACTTTTCTCTATTGTTAAAACATTTTACAATTTGTACCATCTCCACAGTGCATAAACAGGAGGAAAACCAATTTGGATGATTCTGCTATATAAAAGGTGGCCTGGAAAGTATGTATAGTTACTAGATTTAATGAGTGCACATGTACACACACACACACACACACACACACACACAAATGTGCACACACACACACATGCACACACACTCAGAATGTCTAGTTACATTTGAATTTTAGATAGTAAATACCACACTTTGGATGGGTATGCCCCAATTAATACATGTGAAACATTCTTATCCTAAAAAATTATTTGTTGTTTGTCTGTCTGAAATTCAAATTTAAGGAAGTGTCCCATATTTTAACTGGCAACTCTAAAAGTTGAGTGAAAATTTAATATGTTCAACCATGAAATTAATTTCCTTTTGCCATTTTGCTGTCCATGAAAAAAAGAAATCATTTACTTACTCCGTGGAGGCTGAACATTCTACCATATTTATTACTCTGTCTCACACAGCTAGCATACATAGTCTATAGATACTTTTGAACTAAAGAAACTGAAATCTACAGTCCTCATACACATCTACATCAACACAACCACTGGACAGCTAAAGACAGGCACATGAGTATAACAAATTACAAAAAAAAATGCCCAACATTACATTCTTTTAAGACTAAACATGTGCTGGTCTTCATTCACTCAATAGTCTTTGGTCAATGAGTCAATGGTGCCTCAACTATATGCCAGGCTCTATCAGGTACTGGCTATACAAAGAAAATACCACATTTTAATGAAAGCTAAAGTAAAAAGAGAAAATATTAGCTAGTCTAGTGGACATATTCTGATTCTCTTGTCTTCATTTATCTTACACATTCTTTAAGAGAACATTTACTCTTTGGTTTTATGAAACCAATATGCTTTAGCAGTTTGTTTGGGAGAACAAGTAATTAATTTTCTCCTTGGTCTCTGCTAGACTCATGTGGATGTCTGCCCTATTGACTGCTGCCTGTTATAAGAGTTTGGTATGAATTTAGCGAGTAAGCTTTTTCTAATTATTACTCTGTCTCACACAGACCTGAGTCATGGACTGGCTATATAAGCATTTTGACTTCTATCCACTAGAGATCACTGACTATTCCAAAGGATACTTTAAGGTTTGGTAATCACAAGATAGACTGTTAACCTTAACAATGAGAAAGTATGTGATCTGGAATCATTTGTTGGAAAAAGAGAATAGCTGTGCTTTGTAATAGTCTTATTAGCAAACTTATGCCAAAACAAAAGCCAGAATCCACTGTTAAAGAGAAAAATAAGCTTAAATCTAACCCACTAATTATTTTCCCAGAAAGTACTAACTGAATGTAGTAAGGTGTAGAACTCAGATTTATTTTCCTAGGTTATGGCACATATGTGCAACATCACTCTGTGAGCACTGAATAATATTTGACTGCCTGGAGCATCTTTGATTAATTAAAGAACAAAAACTTCCAACAATTGCTTTTCATGGAGTTCAAGGAGTACCTAAAAGATTCTTGGGAGCAGCAAAAGCATGAGGTAATGATCTGAAATGTGGTGGGGGAGATTACAGTGCACAGTGGGAAACTCAGTTGAAACTGCCCAGCACCATACACTGGATTTGGCATGTGGGAAAAGAACACTAAATACTGAATAAACAGTGTAATTGCAAAGAACAGTCTATGGATACACCTCGGTGTTGGATAAGCAGGGATGTAGCATGATAAAAAAAGTTGAGATAGATTTGCTCAAAGTATCTACAGGCTTGTTCTCAGATCTTCTATACTGTTCCGAGAGTAAGAGATCTACACTCATCATTGCTTCAAAAGGAAAGGAAAGATGACCCAAGGACATGGGACTATTCTGCGTTGCTGTCGTAAAACCACACAATCAGACCTCTGCCCTCATTTCCTATCATTTGCCTATCTTATTAGCCTGGAAATGTGGCATGGTCCCTCCCAGATATTTACAAACACAGTCACCCCTAGTTGGTACTTCTGTCTCTTTGGAAAGACTCACATACTCTTAGTTTAAGGGACTTACAACTTTGACTTTGGATCATTTGATGAACAAACCACCAGGATTATAAATGTGATCAGGTTGAATAAGCCCAGCTTGTCAATAGGGTCTAGTCACCTAGAAATACAAATGTCACCATTTGTTGTGGCTATCAGACCAAGAGGCCAGTGAAATCACCTGGCCAAATGCTTCCTTGTCCAATCATGCGTCTCTATGTGGCAGAATTCTTGAGCTGTCCCCAGGCCCAAACTTTACTAGAATTCAAAGTATGCAAGTGATCTATTAATACTCAATGTTTCCTGTCATCATTTTATCAATATTTTCCCATTATTTGTCAGGACTTCCTCTCACAATTTTAAAGCAGGTTGTAAAAGCAATTCCAGTTTTCAATACAATAAATTGAGGTACAGAAAATAGAAGTAAAGACTATAATTTATATGTTAGGCACTGTGCTGGATGTGTAAATATATTCTATAATTTAATAGCCACACCAATCAAGAAAGTTAGGTATTATACCTACTTTCAAAGTGAAGAAACTCAGTCCCACAAAAGGCTATGTAATGCAATTGGAAATTACACTTTGAAATTATTAAAAACTGTAGCCCAAATAAAATTGCTCAATTCAATTCTAGTTGAGATTGCAACTTGGGCAGATACTGTTTTGTCTTGTTTTAGTTGGTGGTGTTCACTTTGTCATCTGATCTATGCTAAGGTGCTTACCTGCGTTACATATTTAAGCATGTTTCACCAAAATTGTCTGACCCCAAAACCCCATGAAAACAAATCTAAGAAATACGTCATGAATCAATTTGCTTTACAAAAATGCAGTAGAAGTGTACTTCCTGGAGAAAGTCCAAGAATTTGGCCTCACATTTATAGGTCTAGGGACATTTCTAGTATTTTTAATCTTAGATTTTAAGGTCTGCACTATTGGTAACAGATCCAAGAAAGAGTGGCTCTAAAAAGAGCATAAAACAATGACATCAAACTGCTTAGCCTGGGGACACAGTTTACTTATTCACACAATAATGCTGTCGAATCCCTTGAGAAAGTTTACAATTCCTCCTTCTACCCTTGGGAGGAACTACTCTCTTGATCAATGTGATTTCTTGATTGAAGCCAGTACTCTGTCCACCACCTTTCTTCTTCCTTCCCTGTTAAAACCAGGAATAAAGAAGTCTTTCATTCACACTCCTCTGTGATCCTGGCAGTGAAGATGGGTCTATTCCAAGCAGGCCCTTAGGAAGCAGGGCAAGTGGGCCCAGGGTTTAGCCATTTGAGTCATGGCTCACTGCCCCCTGAGGAGGAATTTACCAAACCAGTTTCATAGGAATCATGTTGCCCTTTGCCCCTTTTGTCTGGATGGGGTATATCAATCTTAATGAAATGATTTCAGTTAATCTTTTATGTATAACTTGCTTTGTTCCATGGATATGAATCTCACCAGATCACCCCCCAAATGCTTCAGAGGGTGCATACGCTATCAAGCTAAACTACCTGAAATAATTTGCCAAGCAAGGGTTACACAGAGTCGAAGACTAAGCTTAGAATGGATTTCCTCATTCCTAAACCAATATTCTAGCCTCTCTCACTGCCTTTTTTCTCCCCTAATAAAATTGTTGCAGCTAATTACTGGATTAGGAAACAGAAGACCGTATGAAAACATCCCTAATGGCAACAAAGGTTAAAGGGGGAAGAAGCAGGATGCATTTGTGTACTGATTACCATTGAAGGACAAAAGTCTTTTTCAAAATCATGTTCTTCTCCAGCAATAAGCTCTTATAATAGATCTCCACCCGCAGAGATTAAAAGGCTTCAGGGCTGTACAAATAACAATAATCAGACCAGAAACTGTTAAAAGCATAAGACAGATAAACCCAATGAGAAGCCTTCAGAGGGAAGCAGATAAGCATCGCATCAGAGGGAAAATGTCAGTGAAGCTATTTTGCTCTAGAAGCTATGTTTTTTTTTCCTCTCTCTCTCTCTCTCTCGGAGAGAAGGCACTGATTAGAAACAGAAAATTTGTGTGCATTTTAAAAAGATAGAGGAGTGTTGGTGAAGACATATCTGCCTGGTAGGCTCTTGTTCCTTGGGGTTTGGGGGCTTACTTCGCATGTAGCCTCGTGCCATGGTAGCCTGCTCCCCGGTCTTTTTCAAAAAATGGAGACCCAAAAATATACGTCAGTCAGGTATAAAAGTAAATGTTAAATGCATGAAAAAAAATTTAAATGAGGGAAAACATATGGTTGAAACACACACTCAAATTCAAAGATGGGCTGTAACAGACACAATGCTGATTTATTTCACATTGCCTCACCCAGATGAAAGCGGTCACCAAGCATAAAGAGGATGGTAATGCCACTCATTTCCACTCAGTAATCCACCTATCCCGGAGCATGGCCAGGGCTGGGCTTCTCCTTTTAATTCATGTCCCGAGAATCTCGATTGTATAGGAAAGCTACAAAATGATTAGCTGATGTAGATAAGTGTTGTTTTTTTGACTTGACATCACCACTTGCTTTTAATACTTCTCTGAGTCACAGACACCATTTTTTCTACCAGCTTTCCTGAGGGATAATTTCCATATCATTCAATTCACTCATTTTACCCGGAAAACTCAAAGGTGTTTAGGAAATTGGTAGAGTAGTGTAACCAACACCAGATTTTTCTCTTTGTCTATGACTTTCTGCAGTTTGAATATCATCTCCCTAGGTGTGTCTTATTTGGTATTTATCCTCCTAGATGTTCTCTGAGGCTCCTGGATCTGTGGTTTCCTGTTGCCATTAATATTGAAAAGTTCTTGGCCCTTATTACTTTGAAGATTTCTTTCACTGCATTCTCCCTTTCTTCTGATATCCCAATTATGTGTATGGTGCTCTTTTTACATTGAACCACGGTTCTTGCATGCTTCAATCTGCTTTCGCTTTTTTTTTGTTTTTGTTTTGCTTTCTCTTAGCATTTTCAGTTTGGGATGTTTCTATGGACATTTCTGCAGACCTTCAAGCTCACCGGTTCTTTCTTTACCTGTGTCAAGTGTACTGATGAGCCCACAGAAGGCGTTCTTCATTTGTTACTGTGGTTTTGATTTCTAGAATTTCTTTTTGACTCTTAAAGTTTCTGTCTTCTTCCATTACCCATTTGTTCTTACATGCAGTCTTCTTTTTCTCTTGCAGACTGTAACATGTTAATCATAGTTATTTTAAATTCCCTGCCTGATAATTCCAATATCTGTGTCATATTTCTGTCTGATTCTGATTACTTCGTCTCCTTGGACTGTTTTCTTTTGGGGGGGGAGGGGTAGTGGGTTTTTTTGTTTTGTTTTGTTTGCTTGTTAACTTGTTTTTGCTTTGTCATTTTATGTCGAAAGCAAACTATGTTGAGCACCTGGGTAGCTTAGTTAGTTAAGCATCTGACTCTTGATTTTGGCTCAGGTCATGATCTCACAGTTCGTGAGTTCAAGCCCCACATCGAGCTCTGAGCTGAACAGCATGGAGCCTGCTTGAGATTCTCTTTCTCTCTCTCTCTCTCTCTCTCTCTGCCCATTCCCCAATCTCTCTCTCAGAAATAAATCAACACTTGAAAAAAAAAAAAAGAAAGTAAAATATGTTGATATTGGTAATAGGAGAAAAGATAAATAGGTCTTTGATGTCTGATAGCCAGACTACAGTACAGGCTATGTTTAATGTTTACTGTAGGTATCGGTGTCAAAGTCTTTCAACTACTCTAGTGTCTTCGTTTTTGTCTCAGTCTCTTGACTTTGGGCTTCCCTAAGTATTCCTCTTCAGAAAGAATCTGTATCCTGCAACTCTACCAGTTGTCATCCACTATTATTATACTGGAGCCCTTTTGGTATGATGGTGTGGGAATGGGACGCATTCTGCACTCTTATGATTAAATCTTAGTCCTTTGCTGAGACTGTATCTTGGGGCTGTGACCTTCACAATCTTTTCTTCGGTGTTACAGCTTTTCTTTCCCATTCCTTACTCCCTTCCTTGACCACAGCATTTCTAATATATTTCCGTGAAGCCTTGACCTCTGTTGACTATGTTTGTCTCTCTCAGGTAAGAACGAAGGGTAAAGGGTGCTGGAGTAGGAGGAATGAGCTTTCCCCAACTGGGTAAGAATCTACTTCTCTGGAGAGACTTTTTATGGAGATGGTTCTGGGCATATTTCACAATAGTTATGGTGTTAGTCTGCTTGGGATGCTATAACAAAATAGCATGTGCTGGGTGGCTTAAACAACAGACATTATTTCTCACAGTTCTGGAGATTAGGAAATCCAATATCAAGCTGCTGGCCAATTCACTTCCCTAGCAAGAGCCCTCTTCATGGCTTTCTGTCATCTGCCTTCTCACTGTTTCACATGGCAGAGAGAGACTGAGGCAAGCTCTCTGGTGTTTCTTTTAAGCGTAGATCCCATCATGGGGTCCTTACCCTCATGACCTCATCTAATCCTATTTTCCTCCCATAGGCCCCATATCCAACACCATGGCATTGGGGCTTAGGGCTTTAGTATGTGCAATAGAGGGGGAGGACACACATAATTCAGTCCACAGCAATGACTCTTTTTCTCTCCCTATTAGAAATATGAGGTGATATTTCTCAGATCTTTATCATGAAAATCTGGTGGGATTTCTAGAGCTAATGCCTGTCGAAATATGGAGTCTCCCTAAGATTACAGTCCAAGGAGTTTCTCACTATCATGCTACTACACATTCTGTGTGATGATTGACTTTAGTGTCACCTTAGCTAAGCCATAGTGCCCACCTGCTTGTTCAAATATCTGCTGGATGTTGCTGTGAAGGTATTTTATAGATATTATTAATATTTAAATCAGTAGACTTTGAGTAAAGCAGATTAGCATCCATAGTATATGTGAATCTCATGCAATCAGCTGAAGGCCTTAAGAGACAGAGCCCTGCTGAGGAGGAAGGAATTCTGTCTCTAGATTACTTTCAGATTAAAGAATATGACATCAATTCTTGGGGCGCCTGGGTGGCTCCGTCGGTTAAGCATCCGACTTTGGCTCAGGTCATGATCTCGCAGTCCGTGAGTTCAAGCCCCGCGTCGGGCTCTGTGCTAACCGCTCAGAGCTTGGAGTCTGTTTCAGATTCTCTGTCTCCCTCTCTCTCTGACCCTCCCCCGTTCATGCTCTGTCTCTCTCTGTCTCAAAAATAAATGAATGTTAAAAAAATTAAAAAAAAAAAAAGAATATGACATCAATTTTTACCTGAATTGCCAGACGGTCAGCCTGCCCTACAACTTTCAGGCTTGCCAGCCTTCACAAGCTATTGTTTTGTCACTTGTGAACTCCTTTGTTATTGCTGACTGGTATTCCATTGTATGAATGCAACACGGTTTATTCACTCCTTCACCCACTGAGGGATATTAGGGTTAATTCTAGTTTGGGGCAAATTATTAATACAGCTTCTATAAATATTTGTATGAACATAAATTCACTCTAGTAAATATCTAGTAGTGGGACCGAAACACCAAACCATTTTCAAAGTGGCTTATCATTTTTCATTCCCACCAGTAGTGTATGAGAGTTCCAACTGCCCTGCATCCTTGGCAGTATTTGGTATTGTCAGTATTGTTTATTTTAGCTATTACAATAGGTATGTAATGGTACCTCATTGTGGCTCTCATTTGCATTTTCACAATGACTGGTGATGTTGGACTATTTTTCATGTGCTTATTTCCCAACCTATTATCCTTTTTGGTGAACTGTCTCTTCAAGTCCTTTTCTCAGGTTTAATTGAGTTGTTTGTTTTCTTATTGTTGAGTTTAATAGCTCTTTATATATTCCAAGTACAAGTTCTTTGTTGAATATGTGACTTGTAAGTACTATCTTCCAGTTTGTAACTTATTTTTTTAATTCTTTACAGACCTTACTAAATTCACTCATTAAACAATATGATTCTATCATAAAAGCAGACATATAAGACCAATGGAATAGAACAGAGACCACAAAAATAAACCCTCACATAAATAGTCAAATGATTTTTGACAAGCCTGAAAAGACCATTCAATGGGGACCATTCTTTTCAATAAAGTGTGATGTGAAAACTTGATATCTACATTGGAAGGAAAGAAATAAAGTTGGATCCTTGCCTAACACCATACTCATAACTCAACTCAAAATGGATCAAAGGCCTACATGCAAATACTAAAACTATAAAACTCTTAGACAAAAACATAGAACAAAAGCTTCATGACATTGGATTTGGCCATGATTTCCTAGATATGACACCAATGGGACAGGCAACAGCTACCACCAAAATTGGACTTCATGAAAATTTAAAGTTGAGCACCAAAAGACATTATCAATGGAGTGAAAAGGAAATCCACAGAATGGAGAAAATATTTGCAAATCATATACCTGGTAAGGGATTAATATCCAGAATGTATAGAGAACTCCTAAAATATAACAACCAGGAACAACCCAATTCAAAAGTGGGCAGGGGCACCTGGGTGGCTCAGTTGGTTAAACATCCAAGCTCTTGATTTTGGCTCAGTTCATGATCTCATGGTTTGTGGGATCAAACTCTGCATCTGGCTGTGCACTGAGAGCATGGAGTCTGCTGGGGATTCTTTCTCTCACTCTCTCTCTTCCCCTCCCCAATTTGTGTGTGTGTGCACTCTCTCTCTCCCTCAAAATCAATCAATCAATCAATCAATCAATATATTTTTTTAAGTGGGCAAAGAACTTGAATAGCTATTTCTCTAAAGAAGATCTTCAATTGGCTATCAGGTACATAAAAAGATGCTCAACATCACTAATTATTAGGAAAATGTAAATCAAAACTACAATGAGATGTCACCTCATACCCCCCAGGCTGCTATCAAAAAAAAAAACCAAAGCAAAACAAAACAAAACAAACACACACACAGACACACACACACACACACACACACACACACACACAGAAAAGCTAGAATTGGTGAGGATGTAGAGTGTAATTAGAACCCTTGTGTTTTGCTGGTGAGAATGTAAAATAGTAAGTTGCTGTGGAAAACAATGTGGCAGTTTCCCAAAACTTAAAAGTAGAACCACCATATGATCCTATAATTCCACTACTGGGTATATACCCCAAAGAATTGAAACAAGGTCTTAGGGAGAGATATTTTTACACCCATGTTCAGAGCAGCATTATTCAGAGCAGCTAAAGCATGAACACAACCCAAGTGCCTATTGACAGATAAGTGGATAAGCAAAATGTAGCATATACATAAAATGGAATATTTTTCAGTCTTTAAGAGAAAAGAGATTTTGGCATATGCTGCAACATGGGTGAACCTTGAGGACACTATGCTATGAAAAATAAACTAGTCACAATGACAAATACTGTTATTTCACTTATACAAGGTACTTAGAGTAGTCAAAATCATGGAGAGAGAGCTAAACTGTGGTTTCTAGGGGCTGGAAGGAGTGGGGAATGGGGAGTTATTGTTTAAGTGGTATAGAGTTTAAATTTTATAAAATGCAAAGAATTTTGGATCTGGATGGTGGTGATAGTTGCACATTATGAATATATTCAATACCACTTAACTGTACTTAAGTTATGGTTATGCACTTAAAAATGGTTAAGAGGCTAAATTTTATGTTATGTGTATTTTACTAGAATACAAAAGAAAACAATGACTAGAATATTCTATGTGATTAAAAATTAACAAGTACTCTTCTTCAAACTGCTGAAAATCTTAACTGAAATAGCTACCTTGGAAAGAAAGTTGGCATTATGTAGTTAGGCTGAAAACGTTCATATCCTATGGTCCCACAATTCCACTTGTAGGTGTATACTCGAGAGAAAATCTTATGTGTGTGCAATAAAAGGCATACTCCAAATTGTTCAAAACAGTACAGGTTCTGATCATAAAAAGGTAAAAAGAATCTAACTGCCCATCAACGGTAGAACGGCTAAGTCATGGCATACTCTGTAATGGAAATACCACACAAAAATGATAAATAACTGAATTACACGTTTACAAACCAGAGCCAAAAATTAATAAAAGTTGATGTGATACTAACATTCATATGAAAATACCAAATATGTTAGAATAGCCAGAAAAGCACTAAGAAAGAAAAAACCATGAAGAAGACTACCTCTACCAGACATTGAAATGGAGATTCTCTAATCATGGGCTCAGCATGCTTTCACTGCACCGCTCTACTCTCTGCTAAAGATTCTATAATTAAGCGTGGCTCAGTTGGTTAAGCATTTGACTTCGGCTCAGGTCATGATCTCATGGTCCGTGAGTTCAAGCCCCATATAGGGTGAGCTCGTGCTCTGCTTCTGGTGAGCTCCAGCCCCACATCGGTTGAGTACAAGCCCTGCTTCAGGTGAACACAAGCACCGGGTGAGCCCCAGGTGAGCCCTCTCTCTTTCTCTCTCTGTCTCTCTCTCTCTTTCTCTCTCTCCCCCTCTCTCTCTGCCTCTCCCTCATTTGCATCCTCCCTCTCAAAAAAAAAAAACTCTCTAATTAAACCATTATAACTCAGGTGCATGGCTAGACAGACCAGTGGAATAGAATATATAGCCCTGAAATTGAATCAAGTACATATACACATTTAGCGTATGACAAAGGTGGCATTTCAAATCACTGGAACGAGATTGACTTTATAGTAAATGGTGCCAAGATAAGGGTTTAGTCACTCGGGAAAAGATACGAGTAGACCTATATCTCACACCAGGCACAAAACTAAACGCCAAATCGCTTAGGTATCTACACATGAAAAATTAAACCATAAAAATATAAGAATAAAACATGGTACATTGCTCTTTAACTTCAGAATAGATGAAGGCTTTCTAACTATGACTCCTGGTATAGAGACAATTAAAAGAACATTAAAGTTGACCATGTAAAAATTGAAATTTCATGTGGCACAAAATATCAAAAATAAAGTCAAAATACAATTGAAAAAAGTAGGAGGAAATATTTGAAAATTATACCTAAAAGGGCTAAATGTTTTTATGTATGTGTGTGTATATATATATATATATATATATATATATATATAACTCTTATCGAGTTTTGATGAGGCATCAAAAGCCTCACTGAAAATGACCCAAATAAGCAATTCACACACAAAAAAGAAATAAAACTATCCTGAAATATATGGGGAAATACTCAAATTCAATCATAATGAGTCATGCAAATTATAAAACAACACTAAATGCGGTGTAAGATCCTGGATTGGAACCTGGAACACAAAAGGCACTGGTGGAAAATACAGTGAGGTTTGAAAAGTTCTGTAGTTAACAGAATTTTTCAGTGTTAGTTTCCTGGCTTTGATCATTAACTATTGCAAGATAGTAAGTAACTTTAAGGGAAGCTGGGTGAAGAATATACTGTATAGGAATTCTGTACTATTTTTAAAAAGATTTTAAAAACAATATATTTAAGGTCACAACATTTTTGGTAACACTACTGAAAATCATGAGGGGATGATAAGAATAAAATATAGGCTAGTGATTACATCTGAAGGTAACAGATGGGAAATGAATCAGGGAGACACATTCAGGGGACTTCAAGGGTAATTTTAATATTATTGTTCTTAGAGTAGGTGTGAATTCATGAATTCATTGTAACATGATTATTTTATACCTTTTATAGACTTATTAATTCTTATGGATCAATGCAATATTTATTTATTTATTTATTTATTTTAAAATGTTTATTTATTTATTTTCTAGACAGACAGCAATAGAAGGGGAGAGGCAGAGAGAGAGAGAGAGAGAGAGGATCCCAAGCAGGCTCCTTGTTGCCAGTGGACAGCACGACACAGGGCTTGAACTCATGAAACCACAAGATCATGACCTGAGCTGAAATCAAGAGTCGGATGCTTAACTGACTGAACCACCCAGGCACCTCAATGCAATATATTTAGTAAGTACAATATGTAATCCTAGCAGAAATACAAAGAGTTCCATTACAAAGAGGCTCTGTGTAGCAATTTGAAGTTGCATTGCATTAAATCAGAATACTCCTAAAAAGGCCTTTCGATGTTAAAATTTGAAGTGTTCGGCTTGCTTACTCCTCCATCTGTAGGTCCCTAATGTGAGCTGGCTGGCATCTAAGGATAGTAAAACCTTGGCAACAGTGCAGTTCAGTTCTGAGTGTGGTATCAATGGAGAAAGGGAAACAGTTGGAATATTTGCCTTTGGATACAATTTTAAGAAGAACAAATGGAAGAGAGTACTTATTGGCACATACTGAGAAAAACCCCCCTGCAGTGAGTCTCAAGATACCCAATTAAGATAAAATTAAATCATGCAAATATTGATCCAGCTAAATTTGCCAGGGGTAAGTCTTATTATCAGTCAAATTTCTTTATATCAAATAGCAAGGAACTGTAGAAACGACAAAAATGTTTTATGTAGTTTTTAAATCGGGGGACAGTAGTAATAGAGAAAAACAGTTCATTTCACTTTTATTACTTGCGCTGGTTATTGACTTAATAGTTTTGCTTATTATGACCAATTGCATTTAAAGCATCAGACTCTTTCTCAAGTGTTCAGCACTATCATAGGAAGTTCTCCCTTCAAAGAGCTGACAATTTTGTCTGAGTAAGATCACACATTTAGGTACTTTGCACAGAGCTAAACGCATAAAATGGACGCCAGCATATCCATGAGTACAACACTGGCACATGCTCTCAATGTCCTTAGAAAGTGTCTATTAGGCATTTCATTGATCAAAGTAATTGGATTTACTTTCATCATGGATTGAAATCACTTTTTGGGGAACTCCGTCCAATTGTTGTAGAAGAATATGTCTTTAATTCCACAAATGTGTTCGAATGAATGCAAGTCCAAATTTCCGTAGTAAGATTTTTTTCTTTAAAGATACAGTTTCCAGGGCGCCTGGGTGGCTCAGTTAGTTAAGCATCCCACTTCTGCTCAGGTCATGATCCCGCGGTTTATGAGTTTGAGCCCTGCATCGGGCTCTGTGCTGACAGCTCAGAGCCTGGAGCCTGCTTCGGATTCTGTGTCTCCCTATCTCTCTATCCCTCCTCTACTCATTCTCTGTCTCTCTCTGTCTCTCAGTAGTGAATAATGTTAAAAAAATTAAAGATATATTTACCAAAAGCAAAATCTGCATTAAAAACTTTGCAATAAAGTGAACTCAAAAAAAAAAATCTCCAATATGAAAGACATAGATATTTGGTCATGAATTTCCTTAAATTTGTCTTCATTGTTTAGGTCATTATTCCAAGTTGTTAGCCGTAACTTAATATGTATGTCTGATAAGGAAACTAGCTGCTTTATTTCAATCCACAGTCAAGCGGTCACCTTGGAGGTTGTATATACCACTGATGCTGACCTTTGACCAAATCATTTCTGGAGTTTCTCTTTTGGAAGTGCTCTAAGAGCTTAGGACACATTCCAGAGAATCCTCTGTAGAGAATCTTAATCCTTTGACAATGGATTGGATTTCTGAAAAGAAAGTTATGTGGAGTTCAGGATAGTGAATAAGATGGGTGATGAATCAGGTCATTAGAATTCTGGGCTAAAAATGAAGCATGATTGCACTTCAAATGGGTATTGCACAAATGGCACCTTCATTAAAATGAGCATATGAACTTCCAAAGAACCTGTTTGAAAGAACAATATTCATTTGCTTGCATTGGTTATGGTATGGACATTTAAACATGGGGCTGGTTCCTGTGTGCTGCCCTAAACTTTGGAGGAGAGTTGCACACATCTCTGACAAGCCATTCTGTTTCTGCTAGGTTAGGTCTCTTGCCTAGAAGTCTCCTCAACACTATCATTATGGGGTACTGCCCTGAATTCCCGTGTCTTCTTCTAGAATGGGTGGAACACGGAATGTCATAGCTTCTCTTTTCTTTCTCCACAGAGCCCACAGCCTGAAGGAAGCCACAAATGAAGACTGTTTCAAAGAGTTGGAATAAACGACAATAAAAGCCACAGGGTTACCAACCTCCCTCCACCAAACCTACCAATTTGTCCAGATTTGATCAAAATGAAAAAACAAGTTCACTAAAGGAAGACAGACAACTGAGAGACATATGGGGAGCAAGCAAGAGGTATTTTCACCTAAAGGGGCTAAACACGTGCAGAGACCTCTGCTTCTGTGGAAAACAGTTGGCAGCAACTTTTCCCCTCCTCTCCTGACTGCAACTTTTCTCCTTCACTTGCCGCCCACTTCCCCCACCCCCTGACCCAGCATCCTCAGAGTCCTGCCTGGCTGTCTATCCCAAGGGCCCCCACAGAGCGTAGGGCAACTGATGGTTCCAGTTAGTCATATCCTGACTTCTGATTTTGTTTCCTCTCCTCCTCACTCTTCTAAAGATAAGGTGAGGCCAGTTTCTCTCCTCTAGCTTTTCAAATTGCTTCCTCGTTACTTGTCAGGTGGTACAGGAGGGGCGGTTAAGGGCACAAGTTTGAATCTCAGCCTAACTTCTTGAGAGCCGCAAGATCTACCTCACAAAAGCGTTATGCAGATTGAATGAGCTCCCGCCCATAAAGCATGGAAGGCCAGAATACGCCCTCCGTGAATGTTGGTTATGATTGTTATTATTAACACTAACCTATGTCCAACAGATGCAACCTCCCTGGGCCGCCACCACACAGTGCCCACACTCCACGTATTCAAGGTCCTACCCCTTTCGGCTTGGGCTTGGGCCTGTGAAAAGGAGGGAAGAGGAATTCTGTCACCTTATAAGACTTTCATCTGGAGCAGCCTTTATCTCTTTCACTGTGGGGATTTTCCCCAGGCTCTTTTGTCCTCTATTTCAGAGTTTATTTTGCCTCTCTTTTGTGCTACATTTGCTTCAGGGGGGCAGGTTTGCTATGGGGGGGTAGAGTTGCCCTATTTACAAGAGAAGCTATCGTCATGGTAACTTGGTATTTTGATACAGGCATGAAACAATTCTGAGGGAAAAATAGATCCCTTATTTTTCAACTTTGGCATGTAGATGTATGGGACTCAAAATTCTTGCCCGACGTTATATAGCTGGTTCAAATGTCAAAGCAAAGAAACAAGTTTTGTTGATGTTTTAAATAAGTATTGAGCAACCACAGCATGCCATCAATTGAGCAGAACGTTCTCACAATTAATTTCTGCCTCTTAGGCAGGAACGCTTGAAGGCAGCACGGAGTATACTGCTTTGGTGAACTCATTCTCTGAATGAAAAAAATTGGTACCCTGGCGGGACAAAGAGCTGCTGTGTTCACCCAAATTGCAAAAGGCATTGTGAGAGATGTCATTTGGAGCAGCTGGGATATTTTGATTGTTGACTGAGAGGGAACAAGACAGAATTTGAAAAATCAGCCTGTTCTTCATGGTCAGAGGAACACTGTTGCTGTATATGTGGCTTCTGCACTGTATACGGACTGCGGAGTAGGCTGGTTTTGATTATCGGAGGCCAGCTGCGTTCCAGGCTCCCTACTATGAGCTGCTAACATAGATCAGCGAACTGTCACTCCCACCTTCGGCACTCTTCATCTGGTGAGGGAACAAACTCTTACAATACTGCGCGAGGTCTCTGTAAAGATAGCTACAAGAGGCCATGAGCGAAGGAAGGCAGGCCTCCTACAGGTGCATTCTGAACCGTTTGAAGGGTGGCCAGCCGGTGAAATGAGGTACTTGGTGACACCAGTGTGTAGTATCTCTCCAAAACATGAACTTCCTTATCCCCCGCGCCGAGCAAGGGCAAGCGTCACGTCTACCTTGGCATATTCCAGCAACCCAGGTGTTCCTGGGAGCAGGCTTGCTCACAGACTCCATGTGAATTCCCATGCGGAGCTATTTTCAGTTTGCCAAATGTGCCGTGTTTTCTCTGCCCTTTGCTCATCTTGTTCCATCTGTCCAAAATCTCTGTTGTACCGCGTCCCCTCCTCTCCCCGCCCCACGTGTATGCTTCCTCCTACCAACTCTTGCTGTCCTTCGTGACTTGCGCTTCCTGTTTGCCCCCTGGGGTAACTTTTGCCCGGAGAGTGTGCCGGCCGTCCTATTTGCTTCTGCGGTATTCTCTACTTCTCTTACATTGGGGTTTATGAAAGTGCTTTGTCGTTGACCATTTTCTGGTCTGAAGCGTGGAATTTCACTCACGACTTTCCCTCCCTTTGAGGTTGTGAGCCATCACTAGGAACACTAGGCGCTGTTTCCTTTTGTATTCCCACAGTCGAACTTAATTTTTATTAAGTAGATATACGTCTGAATAAAAGGAGACATTGTCTATTACCTGGAAAAAAAACCTACCTTGTCTCATAATGATGTTTCTTGGAGTTGTTACAGAGGGTTTTCTTGCAAGGTGTTTTGATTTTTTGGCCATTCAGTTACTGAGTTTGGAGAGTTAAATATTTTGTATACACGTTCTTTGTCTATAGATTTTGAAAATATTTTCTTCAAGGCTGAAGTTTGCCTGTTCATTTCTTTTTAGTGTCTTTTTGATGAGCAGAAAGTTTTCGTTTTCGTGAAGCCCTCTAATTTATCATTTCTTTCCTTTGTGATTATTGCTTTCTGGGTCTAAAGAAGACTGCATGCCTGTGGTAAAAATAGTCTTTTCTGTTTTCCTTTAGAATCTGTATGGTTTTACTTTTTGCATTTAGGTCTCTGATCCATCTCAAGTTAACTTTTGTACATGCCATAAGGTAGGAGTCAAGGTTCACACTTCTGCATATGAATGTTCAGCTATACTAGGGCCATTTTTAAAAGATTTTTCTTTCCATTTTGAAAATTGCTTTGGCAAAGTTGTTGAAAATCAGTTGACTGTTGTGCATCTGTTTTGTTCCATTGATTACAGTATCTGTAACAGTACTACATTGACTTAATTATTCCATCTTTATAGTTAGCCTTTAAGTCAGAGAGAGTATAAGACCTCCAAGTCTGCTGATAGAGTAAGAATTGGTACCTTAATGGTAATGAGTCTTAACAATTCATGAACAAAGTAGATCTATGTTTGTAGGCCTTTCTTTTCAGTATGTTTTGTATTTTATTTTATTTTATTTTATTTTATTTATTTCTTTATTTTTTTAATATTTTTTAGTGTTTATTTTTGAGACAGAGAAAGAGCATGAACGAGGGAGGGTCAGAGAGAGGGAGACACAGAATCCGAAGCAGGCTCCAGGCTCTGAGCTGTCAGCACAGAGCCCGACGTGGGGCTTGAACTCACGGAGTGTGAGATCATGACCTGAGCTGAAGTTAGACGTTTAACCGACTGAACCACCCAGGCGCCCTGTTTTGTATTTTAAAGTATAGAAGTTATCATTTGTTAAATCATACCTGTTAAATTTGTTAAAAATGTGTTAAATTATATCTAAATCTTTCATTTTTTTGTCATAGTATAAATGGAATTATATTTTACTTTTATTTTCCAATTTGCTGCTAGTATATAAAAATCCAATGGGTTTTGTACATTGATATCATACTCTGTGAAATTGCTAAATTTAAGAGATGCTTTTTATATTCCTTAGGACAGTCTATGTAAGCAATCACATCATCTGAAAATGAAGACCATTTTCCTTCTTCATTTTAGAACTTTATATCTGTTGTTTATTTTTCATGCCTTGTAGTTGTGGCTGGGACCTCATATACCATGTTAAGTAGAATTAGGAAAAGAGAATATCCTTGCCTCTTTCCAAAATTAAGGTGGACAGGAATGTTTAATGTTTCACCATTAAGAATTTTTTAGCTGTGGATTTTTCCATAGATGCCCTTTATTTACATTAGGAAAGTTTCATTCAATTCCTAATTTGCTAAGTGTTTTTTAAAAGCATGAATAGTGTTGAACTTTTGCTAAATTCTTTTTCTTCTTTTATTGGTGTGAGTATATAATTTTTCTTTTATTCTAATAATGTAATGAATTATGTTGATTGATTTTCAAATATTAAACTATTTCTGGGATAAATCCTAATTTTTCATGGAGTATTATCTTTTTTAATTTATTTTTAAAAAATCTCTTGCACTTTTAGTTTTTAATTTTTTTTAAGTTTATTTATTTGTTTTGAGAGAGAAGGAGAGAGAGAGAAACCCAAGCAGGATCTGCACCACCAGCACAGAACCCAACACAAGGCTTGAACCTACAAACCACGAGTTTATGACCTGAGCCAAAATCAAGAGTCAGATGCTTAACCTGTCTAGCCACCCAGGCATACCCAAATGCCCCTGGGTATTATCTTTTTAATATACTGAAGACTGGGTTTGCTATCATTTTGTTAATGGTTTTTATGACTTATGTTCGTGAGTGATATCAGTCTGTAGTTTTCTTATAATCTCTTTGCAAGGTTATGGCATCAGGATTATGTTGGCCTCAGAAAATGAGTTCTGAAGTATTCACTTTTCTATTTTCTGAAATAGTTGTGTAAGGTTTGTATTATTTCTTAAGTGTTTCTTTGAGAGAAATCACAGGTGAAGCTATCTTTATGACATATTCAATGAAGGAAGTTTTTGGTTATGAATTCAGTTTTCTTAATAAAAGGATATATAGTGTTTTTTCCTTTTAGCTTAGTTTGGTAGGTGACATTTTCAAATAGTTCATCTCTTTCATCTAAATTATCAAGTATATGCACATAAAGTTTATAAAAATGTTTTCTTCTTATCATTTTAGGTCTGTAAAATCTATAGCAGTATCACACTTGTGATGGTTAATTTTATGTGTCCATTTGGCTGGGCTAGAAGGTGCCCATTTATTTGATCCAGTGTTATTCTGGGTGCTTCTGTGAGGGCATTCACAAAACACAATTTTGAATGAGATTACCATTAAAATCAGTAGCACAGATTGAATTCCATAATGTTGGTGGGCCTCAACTAATCAGTTGAAGCTTTGAATAAAACAAAAAGACTAGTGTTTCTTGAGCAAAAGAGATTTCTCCAGCAGATGACTGTGGATTTCATCTACAACATCAACTCTTCATACGTCTATAGCAAACTGATTTTGGACTTGAACTAGAACATTGGCTCTGCTGGCTCTCTAGCCTGCCAGGCCATCCTGCACATTTTGTGTTTGCCAGTCTCCATAATTGCATGAGCCATTTCTCCATAATTGCATGAGCCATTTCTTCATAACAAACCAAAAAACAAGATAAACATCCTATTGGTACTGGCTTTCTGTAGAATTCTATGTAACTCCTTTCATTCCTGATATTGGTAGTTGTTTTCTTATTTATCAGTCATGTTAGATGCTTCTCAATTTGTTGATCCTTTCAAAGAGCCATGCTTCGGCTTCATTATTTTTTATATTTTTTCTCTTGTTTTGTTTTTTTCTGGTCTTATTTCTATTTGTTCCTTTCTTCCACTTACTCGGGGTTTAACTTGCTCAACTTTTTGTTAATGGGGAAATGCAGATAATTTCAACCTTTCTTCTTTTGTAATATAAACGTTCAGAGTTATTCATTTCTCTCTAAGCACTCACTGTGTTAGCTGCCTGGCACAAATTTTGACAAGTATCTTCATTATCTCTTACTTGGCTGTAATGTCTAATTTCTCTTGTAGGGACTTCTTTGACTCATGGGTTATTTAGAAGTCTCTTGTTCAATTTCCAAATATTTGGAAATTTTTAAATATCTTTTTATAATTTACTTCTACTTTAGTTTCATTGTGGCCAGAGATCCTAATCTGTAATGTTTTAGTCTTTTCAAAGTTATTGAGGCTTGTTTTATCTTGTGGAACATTTCGTGTACACTTATAAAGAATGTGAATTGGGCAGTTGTTGACTATCCCACAAATGTTAATTAGGTCAGGTTGTTTGATAGTGTTGTGCAATTCTTCTATAGAACTACTGATCTTTTGTATATTTCTTCTATCTATTACTGAGAGAGAAGAGTTAAAATCTCTAACTCTTACTGTTTACTTATCTATTTTTTTTAGTTCCATCAATTTTTGCTTTTGTATTTGCAATTGTGTACATGTGCGTTTGAGATTTTATGTCTTCTTGACAAATTAATCATTTCATCATAATCAAATCCTCCTCTTTTGTCTGGTACTACTTTCCACTCTATAAACATTGGAGTCTTGCTTTTTTTCCCCTGACATTCACATCCTTATAAACAAAGTGTTTGGTCCACTTACAGTCAATATTAATATTGACATGATTTTATTTGTCTGCCATTGCCATATTTGATTTTCATTTATCTTATCTGTATTCAATTTATCATTTTTCTCCTCTTCTCTCTCTCTCTTTTTTTATTAAGTAGGCTCCACGGCCAACGTGGAGCTTGAACTCATGACCCTGAGATCAAGAGTCTCATGCACCTGAGCCAGCCAGGTGCCCTTTCCTTCTCTTTCTTTTGGGCCAATTAAATCTTCTTTATGAGTATGCCAGTTTAATTTCCCTATTGTTCTTTTAGGAATTACTCTAACAATTATAGTATGTATCATTAAATTATCACAGTCTACTTAGAGTTAATATTGTACTTGTTCATCTAAAATGTAAGAACATTGCTACTGTAGAGTTTCATTTACCAACCTTATTTTTTGTACTAATGTTTTCATGTGTATTAAATCTAAATATATTATAAACTCCATTGTTATAAGATTTTGATTATCTTTTAAGGACATAATGTTTCTTTATGCTAAGAGAAGAAAAATATATACTCTTCTCGATTTACCTAAATGTATCATTTCCAGTGCTCTCCATTTTGTCAGTAGATCTGAGTTGCCATAAGGTATTTTACCTTTAGCCTGAAGAGCTCCCTTTAGCATATATTGTAGTGCAGGTTGGGAGGGAAAAGAATATGCTCTTTCTTCTTTATCTTAAAATGGTAATCTTTATTTTTGAAGAATATTTTAAATAGATAATTCTGAGTTGTTAGATTTTATTTTTTAGTAATTTGAGGAGTATTATTCCATTGTCTTTTGGTGTCATTGTTTCTAAGAAAAAGAAAAGCTGACTATAATTTACATTTTTTGGGGGGCACCTGGGTAACTCAGATGAAGCATCGAACTTCGTCTCAGGTCATGATCTCATGGATTATGGATTCGAGCCCTGTGTGGGGCTCTGGGCTGACAGCTCAGAGCCTGGAGCTTGCTTGGGATTTGCGTCTCCCTCTCTCTCTGCCCCTCCCCCACTTGTGCTCTCTCTTTCTCTGTCTCTCTGTCTCTAAAAAATAAATAAATGTTGAAAAAAATTTTAATTTTTTTAAGCTTATTTATTTTGAGAGAGAGAGGCAGCACAAGTGGGGAGAGAGAAGGGAGAGAGAAGGAATCCCAAGCAGGCTCTGCACTTCTAGTCCAGAGCCCAGTGTGGGGCTTGAACTCACGAACTGTGAGATCATGACCTGAGCCAAAATCAGAGTCCAATGCTTAACTGACTGAGCCACCCAGACATTCCTGGGAGCTGACTATAATTTATATCTTTGTATGCAAGTGTCGTTTTTCTCTAGTATTTTTCTTCAAAATTTTTCTCCGTAGGCTTCTACAGGAGGCTTTGAGGGACTGAGTGAAATGACACACTATACCCTATCACTTAGAGAGACACTTTTAAAGACAAATATTTAATTGTAAATTTGATGTGATACTGACATCTACCTGACCTGCTAATGAAAGAGAAAGAAGCCCTTCTTAAAGAAAAAAAAATGCATTTGATGAGTTCAAATGCGGAGTTATGTTTACTGTGGGAAGACTTATATAATATGTTCTCTCTTTCTGATGTCATGGTAAGGGACACGTCACTTGGAAAGTACTTGGAAAGTGATCACTTTTAGACTCTCTCTTTTTCATGAGTTAGTATAATAATTACCAAAATAGCAAAATCTAACAGGTATTTTTTTTTAATTTTTAAAAACTTTATTTAGTTTTAGAGAGAGCATAAGCAGAAGAGAGAGGCAGAGGGGGAGAGAGGGAGAGAATCTCAAGCAGGCTCCATGCTCAGCACAGAGCCCGTCGTGGGGCTCAATCCCATGACACCAGGATGATGATTGGAGCCAAAATTAAGTGTCAGACGCTTAACCGACCGAGCCACCCAGGTGCTCTATACCTAACATTTATTGAGTTGTTACTCTACATTTAAGGTATCATTCGAAGCACTTCATCTTTATTAATTCATTTAATACTCAGAAAAATATTATGAAATATGGATGATTATTAATATTTCTGTTTCCTGGTTGAGGAAATTGAGACTTAGGCAGAAATAATCTGAATAATTTTAGTCTTTATTTTTATAACCAAGAACCTGCTCTGTGGGTACGGAGTATAATCTCTTTCCTCATACTTGTTTCTGGTACTCGTATTTTACCCACTCCTTGCTCCTTCAGTACTTTGTGCTTGCTTTTCATGTTTTTCACTTAACATTATTTTAATAGTGGTAAGTTACTTAAAATCCAATTCTTCTTGCTACTTAAAAACACTCTCCAATCTTGGCAAACATTCACGTTTCTCCATTACTACAATGAATGTCCATTTTGTCTTGTTAACTTTCGTACTTCCTGTCACTTAATACTAATTTTGATTTGAAGAGTTAATCTTTTTCAATTACAAGAAGCAATAAGCAATTTATGTCCCTGGAACAACAATCCTCAAACTCTTTTCACTTGTGTGCCCTCCATGTTGAATGATGTGTAATGATAGATTGGTGTGACTCAATATCCAGTAGGGATTCATTTCTTCTAGATCCTAAGAAATTTTAGGTTGTGGATGATAGATCCTTTTTGTTTGTTTGGTTATCATGTCTCCAGGTACTCAAAATCTGAAGTTTGCTTTTTTGTAAAAGAAACAGTAAAAAAAAAAATTTGCAGCCTCATTAGATACCCTACCAGAATACAGAAGAATAGTGGTATGCCATACATGAAGAGCAATTAAATGATGACTTATGAGCATTTCAACATTGGACATCATCTTTGTTCCAGTATTAAAAACCAGTAATAGATAGTCTTAATAGCTCAACATCTTATGGGGAGATTTAGTACACATTTAAATCAGTAGTTTTAGTTCAATCTGCAAAGAGCTGGCACTCACTCAGAAACATAGAAATGGCAACCAATAAAAGGAAAATGGTTTCCTTCTTTGAGATGCCTATATGAGACAATATTATTAACAATAATGGAGGTTAGTCATTCACATTGAGAGGGCATTATGCCCATAAGTGCTCTTGAAGCAACACGTCAGATTTGCCTGTTTCTAACGTTCTGATTTATGTAGTGCCTTATCCACTGTGTAATAATATCAGTCTCTGGAGTGCATCCCATAATTATACCAGCAATAACCATTTCTTTTTGTTTATAAAAATAACAGTAAGTGAGCAGCTGAAGTGTAATTTCATGGAGCAAAGTTCCAAGAATTGATAACATCTTTTTAACTCCCTTTCTCAACCATTTTCAAACCCCAGTTCAAAAGACCAAGATTTCTGTTTGTAATGATTTCTAAACTATGTTGCTCTGTAAGTAATGGAATTAGCAATGATTGAAAAATCACAAATATGTTATTGAATAGCATTTAATGAATACGTGAAAATTTTAAAATAAAATACACCTCAATTACTCAGTGTAATTTAAGGAACAAGACAATCTATCTCTTTGAATTTGCTTGTTGTGGGAGGTTTGATCCATTTTTGCTAGATGTATGAACGAGTTTACTTACCTTGTTTCATTGAGTCACTTTGTATTTTTTAAAATATTACATTAATGAAACACCAGCCTTGAATTTAGAAATCAAAATGGTTATCGCATGGTCAGTAGTCTTTGGAAAGTATTGTAGAAACAGAAATTTAAAGTTTCCACCAAATCCCATAGGTGTAAAATAGCAAATTTTTTCCCAGAAAAATGATTTTAATTATTTCAAATATAAATTTTAATTCAAAATTTGATGCCAAAAAAGGTTTGAAAAACAACTGGATAATTTAGAATTTATGTAATCTTATTTTAAGAAGTGATGATAAAAATGCAAATATGAAATTGCCTTTGGCTCTCAGCTAACAGAATAAATCCTAGCTGAATCATTTATCCCCCTTTATACATATTTATATTTTTGCTGTTGCCTGAAAACTCAGAGGTAAAA
The DNA here is from genome assembly GCF_023721935.1 of Panthera uncia. Lineage (NCBI taxonomy): Eukaryota > Metazoa > Chordata > Mammalia > Carnivora > Felidae > Panthera > Panthera uncia. The sequence goes on along the minus strand of NW_026057586.1, from coordinate 43,622,689 downwards.
AAGTAAAGGCCTTTAGAGGTATCTAGGATGGGATTGGTAAACAGATTGAAAGTCATGATATTTGGCAATGTGCCTTCTTCTGGTCCCTTTTTCTCATTGTCTCTGCTTATCTCCATATGTGCCTCTGTCTTAAAATGGGCACTACCTTGTTTTCCCCAAATGAATAAGAATCAAATTTAAATTTAATTTTAATCCTCTTATTGTAAGAAATTAATGCCACCTGCCTGACATGCAGATGACATGTTTTGGGGTAAACTGTTAACATTCGATACGGCTTTACTCTCTTCAAATGGTATAGTTATTTTGAGGGTTTGTTGCATACAAGACAGAAAGCTTACTAGAGATTTTTCTCCTTTCTTTATGAAAATTGATCAGGGGCGCCTGGGTGGCTCAGTCGGTTAAGCGGCCGACTTCGGCTCAGGTCATGATCTCGCGGTCCGTGAGTTCGAGCCCCGCGTCGGGCTCTGTGCTGACAGCTCAGAGCCTGGAGCCTGTTTCAGATTCTGTGTCTCCCTCTCTCTGTGACCCTCCCCCGTTCATGCTCTGTCTCTCTCTGTCTCAAAAATAAATAAACGTTAAAAAAAAAAATTAAAAAAAAAATTGATCAATATTATATACATAAGGAATATATTTAAAGGTTTAAATGTTACTTTTCCTTTTGCAATAAATTTTTGGCCAGACTCTTTTGGGATTATGAACCAATTAACCATCCTTGATTTGAGACTTTCTGGTCCCCGGTTATATTTCTTAGGACTTCTTTGATTTTAGCTAACAGAAAATTGTTTTAAAGGAAGTCAAATTTCGTACAAGGGTACAAGGGCCTCTTTTGGAACCCACACGTGGCAATGGGGTTGGTGCTAAAGAATGTCAGAGAAGGAGGGGCTGTACTGGTTTCGCCACTTAGTTTTGCCATTGGGCAGTTGCTGGGTTAGTTCCTAGGTACAAACCAATTCCCTTTGTTTCTCAATTTGTATAATACAAAGTGGCTATTTAATAACTCTGGGTTTATACTGACTCCACTGGGAGATGAGCAAGATGAGGCTGTGGTCGTATTTGTAATGAATGACATATTTTCAGAGGTGAACTGGGATTAGACCCATCCATTCTGCCCTGAAAGTTGAATTGTGTTACACGGACATAGCTGTCCCTGTTATAAAATGTGTAAACAGTGGGGAAAGATTTGAAGGCACAGCTGCCTTGATTTTAACGCTCAAATTACTTATAGAAACTTCTGACTAGTATAGTATTATACTTATAGAGAGATATGTGTAGTATTAGGCCAATCAGTTATATTCATTGATTTTTTTTTTTTTTTTTTTTTATTTCTCAATGATCAGTTAAGGCATCATTCAAATATACTTAGGAAGGGAAAGCTAGAATTGGCTCTGGCTTGTAACCAGGCCTATAGAATCTAAATACCTACTGTATAGAGATGTTAACAATATTTGCCCATTTGGAATCATATTTGTTAGCAAAACACATAATCTATTTGCTCCTTTTTTATTTTAAAAACAAATAGCAGTAGACAATATAGTATTGCAGAAAATGCAACCACATAGGTTCATCTGTAGTTATAATTCTGAAATATTAATTGTTGACCCTGGCATTCTCTGATGTAATGTGGCTCATACACAGGAGGTCAATAGGCAGGAATGGTAGGCAAATTGCTGAGATCATGGTGTTGTTGAAGCCAAGGTCAAAGGTGTAAGCACTGTGTGGGCCATGATTTCTGTAGAAAGAAAAGGAAAAGCCTGCATCTCAAACCTCATTTATTCTTCTTATTAATGCATACCATTGGACAGGAGAGAAACTGGTGATGTTAAAGAAACTTCTTAACCAGAATGCATGTCCTCCTAGCTCTATCTCATACCAACTGCATACATAAAGGGAATTTATTTATTGAATCAAAATAATATCTTAGTTCAAGAGCAAATCCAGGAAATTCGTATATCCTGGCCTATATGGAAATAGATTCTCTTTACTTTAAACTATTAATCTAAAAAAATGTATGAGCACATTATGAACTAATAATTGTTAGGCCATTTCCATGGCCTAAATAAATGATAATGTATATCATTCCTGATGATCTATAACATTTCGTGATTATTATGACGTTACCACAATACCAGCAATTTATATGAATCTGTTTAATTCCAGTTCTTAGGTTAGAAAAAGAAGTGGGGGGGGGGAAGAGAGAGAAAAAAGAAATAGAGGAATAAATACTTATAACCTTAGAATAAAATATATGACTGGAAGCCCGTCATTTGTGCTACTATGAGAAGTTAAACATCCTGTAACTTGAATCTATTTTGGATGCCCAAAGCCACTGAGTTTTGAAACTAGCTGATGAATCAAAGGATGTTCCCAGACAAGCAAGCTAGAAGCGTTTGGGATTTAAACAACATGGTGTTAGGTCTCAGTGTCTGTTTCCTTAGAAATTTGAAGTTATTCTTAACTGAGGTTTTCCAAACCCAGGTAAAAATTTACTGGAACTTATTGACTTCGATGACACAGTGTATTAGTAAGTGCTGATAATTTTCACGTAGCTTTGATTGAAGAGCTTGACCTATTGGGGGTCTATGTGAATAGTTTTGCTGAGATAACGTAACTTAAAGAAGAAGAGACTATGATCAGCTAATAGAAACAGTTAAAAGAAAAAGTATTTCTCACACAATTGTGAAAGGATAGGATAAAGATGATAGGTCATAAAGTATGACCTGCCGACATACTTTTCATTAATAAACACATACTAAGATAAAATATACCCCAAATCATTATGATGTCTTCTTTATTACAATTTTATTTTACTTCTAGCAGGTGTGCCAAAGAATGCATATGTGTATGTGCATATGTATATATATATACACATATATATATATATATATGTATATTCCAAGTATTTTTCTTTTCCTAGTTCTGTCCACATCCGTTCTGGGTCTGGATTATGCTGCTGTCTGCATTCATGTCCATCAAGCAAGTCAGTTAACTCCCCATCGCCTTCTGACATGATTCTAAGAGCAATCTGAGTGCCATTTATGCTTTGATGTTCAGATTTCCTTTCAAGCTAGTGAAGGTTCCATTACAGCAACTAGAAGGAATAGATTTCTTTTGCTACTGGAATCAGAGTGGTCTATTGTCTCTTTGATACTGCTGGATTTTCTTTCAGGGACCCTGTCCAATTTTAGTATGGGTATCTCTTTCCTACCCTAAAAATCAGGGTTATTTTTTAACCTCATGTCTCCCTTAAAGAGCCATACCCCAATTTTAATAATTCATTATTAGATAAAAATAATCACAGTAAGTGCTGAACCATCCTATTGACATTAGAATGTAGTGAAATAGTCACACAAGGTTGCTTTCTTTGATCATTGACCACAGGACTTTACGTGAAACATTTTATATATCTCATCTTATTTTTTTCTGGCTTTATTGAGATATAATTGACATACAACATTGTGTAAACTTAGGGGTGCCTGGGTGGCTCAGTCAGTTGAGCGTCCGACTTTGGCTCAGGTCACAATCTCACAGCTTGTGAGTTCGAGCTCTGCGTTGGGCTCTGTGCTGACAGCTCAGAGCCTGGAGCCTGCTTTGGATTCTGTGTCTCCCCCTCTCTCTGTCCCTCCTCTGCTTTTGCTCTGTCTGTCTCTCTCTCAAAAATTAAAAAAAAAAAAAACATTAAAAAAACCAAATATTGCAGTTCGGTTGGTTTGCAACAGCAACATTTTGGCAGTGTGCTATTTTGAAATACACGTTTACTCTATTACCTAGACTAACAGCAATTATTGTTGTCTCAGTTGCCAGTCTGGAAACCTGGTAAATTTAATGTTAACTGGTCTTTTTTCTCTCTCCATCAACCATCAATAATTACTTCCTTGGTTTTGTTTGTTTTATTTGCTCCATGAACTCATTTATTCAGACCATAGTGAAGTACCTATTAAATATGTTTAATCTACCCATTTCTTTTTCAGGCCCACAGATGAAGCCAAGCATCTGGGACTTTGTCATCTCTTGTGTGGACTCCTGAAGTGTAGTCTAACTTGTCTCCTTCCTGTAGTCTTAGCCCACTGCTACGCATTCTTTCTGTGCTGGACTAAATGTTAGCACATGGAAAGGTGAGGAAACAACTGAGATGATTTCATAGTTAACATCTCAAAACAACATTGAAACAACCAATATGAGAAACAGCAGAACATGATCAGATTTCCGCACATTTATTTTTACAATTTAATGTTTTTATGTTTTACATATGGCAGAATCACCATAATGTTTTCAGTACATAGGAACAGAAGATTTTATTTGGGCCCTGTATACACTATGGAACTACCAGTGTAGTTACTCAAACGAACAAAAAACAAACAAACAAACAAACAAAATGATCTGGTAATATCTGCTATTCATTTCAAGTTCTTCCACAGCTTTCCATAGCCCAAGGCATAAAATGATGAATTCTTTAACATGCTACACAGGGCTAAGCTTTGTCTGAACCTGTCTTCACTTCAAGTAAGCCTAATTCCTCACGATTCTACCCTATTTGGCATTTCTGTCAAATGACCTGACCATTCCCAGACTGTGCCTTGTAATCACACCTTGCTGCTTTTGATGATATTGCTCCTTACTAGAAAGTTCTTTTTCTTCCCTTTAAGCTGAAGAAAATTATCTTTCCCATTAAGTATTGCCATGATGAAGAGGTAATTCAAAATGGAACTATATATTCCTTTTAAAAGGTTCAGTGAGATAGGGTCCATTTCTACTATGCACATACCAGGGATGTGCTGGTCATGTGACTTACCTCCTTAGTAGACCAGAAGGTCCTTGAGGATAGACCACAAGTCTTAATCCCTTTTACAGACTCATGCTTAGCATGGTGTTCAGCACAGTACAGACGCTCAATCTATATCCATTATTCAATGACTATGTATCTTCCTAGGTTAAAGTACAAAGTGGAATGTGCATCCTTAATGCTTTATTTATTTTTTTTCTTGCACTATAGGATTTAGCTCTTAAGTTAAAAAAACACATTTTTTAATTCCTATTTAAAGTATTAAACATAACAAAACCACTAAAACCTGAACTCTTTGATTTATAGGAATGACTATGGTATTCCACTGCAGTGGGAATACAACTATAATATTAGCAGAAAATAGACCATCTAGGGAAGGTCAGATATTTTTAGTTTTTATTTTCATTTCACTTTTTCTTGGCCATGGAAAAACAGGTCACGTGATAGACTCAGTTCATAGGCTTATTCGCAATGAACAACTGCTGTGATAATCACCAGTTGAGGTTAAAAGATCAAAATTAATATTTGTATACATTTATATCCACAAAGGTCTTTTATATACCTTTTCTTTTTTGTCTCTCAGTGTAGCCTTTTAAATTAAGTACCTGGCAGGCACTGTTATAACCACGGAACAGATAAGAATGCCAATGTGGACAGAGTCTGTGTGGTTTGTATGTGGTCATGTCATCACTAATTGTCACTGTTGGATATTAGCTCAGGGCTTCTAGATTCAAAACCCTTATCTGTTTACTAAAATATACATCTTTCCAGATTCCATGGGTCTGGCTACCCACAAACTCCTTCTAGTAAGCACAGCAGTCTATTTCTCACTCCTTCTTTTTTAGATTATGTATTTTTCTTTCTTACCTTCTCTTCTTCTCTTTTGAACTGAAGCATTTATTTCCACTGGGCCTTGAAAAAGCTTGGGGTAGGAGGCTGACATATTAACTTTACTCACAGTAATAAAACACTCTCAATTTTTAAAGATGGTCTCCTTGAAAGGGAAACCTTTATTAATGCCAGTGTAATGTGCAGGTGCAAAGAAAAGGTGCGAGTTGAATAGTTGTATTCATTCAAATTCAAAATACAGAGTAAATTTTATGTTAGGATAGCTAACATCTTGAAATCCACATTTTATTTCTCTTTGCTGGGAACATTAACAGCATTGAAATTAGAAGGTCATCTTCTAAATATATTAAAAGGTTGATAGCAGAACGTGCAACAGTTTTAAATGAAGTCTGAAATTTTGCTTTATTAGAGATAAAACCAGTTTTATAAATATTTATTATAATTAAAATAAAAACTTACTCTAAAAAATAGGTAGTGGTTAAAAATATGGGATTTTTGAATTGGACATGCCTGAATTTTTCTCCAAACCGTAATTTGCTATGTGATTTTAGGCAACTTGCTTATTATCTTGAACATTAGTTTGCTCAACTGGAAGATGTACTGATGTTTGGATCAAGTAAGGTCATTTATTTATAGCACATCCGTAAATGAAAGACGTGTACAAAATGAGTTATTGTTATCACAATCATGACAGTAGGCTAATTTATCTTGTTGTTATTTTATTTTGAGAGAGAAAGCATGAGCAGGGGAGGGGTGGAGAGAGAAGGAGAGAGAGAATCCCAAGCAGTCTCCACTCTGTCAGCACAGGAGCCTGACACGGGGTTCGATATCACGAACTATGAGATCATGACCTGAGCTGAAATCAGGAGTGGACACTCAACCGACACTCAACCGACTCAGTCAACTGACTGAGCCACCCAGGTACCCCTCTTTTTTTTTAAATGTATTTTCGATGTTTTAGTCAGTAATAATTGATATGTATCCCCGGGAAACATGAAAATCTACATATTCCTCTGATCTAATTTTCTCTCAAAATTCTGTTCATTAGTTTTTCTAAAATACCTATGGTGTGTATAACACAATGATAGGTTTAGTAGGGAGTAAAAAATGTAGGAACCACATTTTAAGCTTTCTTGACAGAAATTGAACTAATAGCCCAGTACTTTGGTTAATCAAGAAAATGTAGAATCAAGATAGTCAAGGAAGAAAAACATCTGCTAGAAATGGAGAGTTGCAGCTTGCATTTATTTTGAAAACATCATTTTTTTTAACCTTCTTTAAAAGTATAGACACACATTTGGAAAATCACACATGGCATTCATAAATTGGATATATAATTTGACAATAGTCAATATTTGTAGACCATGTGTATCCTCACACATTTGCATCTTGATGAATTTTATAATGGATAGTTTTTATCTGATGCCGACATTCTTAAGGTGATAAGTTGTAAGAGGGGAATGAGATGAATCAATCTTTGATGAGCTTTTCCCAATTGAAAGCAGTTTTTTCAAAGCTCTGAGACTAAAGTAAGCTTTAAATTTACGTTAGAAGATGCTACTTAAAATCTATTAAGTAGGAGTTAATTATATGCTATCCCTTTTACTCTAACAAATTATACTTTATTACTCTTTAGATATTTCTTTTATTTTGGAACCAACCTCTAGTATTCTTTAATGAGAGAGAGAAAGCACAAATCTCTAGGATTTTTTGTTTGTTTGTTTGTTTGTTTGTTTGTTTTAATGGCAGGAGCCCATGTGGGCTTTTCTTCAGCTCAGGTCACAATCTCAAGGTTTGTGGATTTGAGCCTTGCACAGGGCTCTGTGCTGACCGCTCAGAGCCTGCCGCCTGCTTCGGATTCTGTATCTCCCTCTCTCTCTGTCTCTCCCTTTGCTTGCTCTCTGTCTGCCCCTCAAAAACAAATAAACGTTAAAAAAAACAAAGAAACAAGACATAGTGTTTTTCTCTCCATTTTCTTTCTGGTAGCCCACAGAGCAAACATACAAGTCTTTCCATATATGACCTAATTGCTGTGGACAGAAGCTGGGCATAGTAAAAACAAAACAAAAGAAAAAACGAAACAAAACAAAAAAAACCCACCAAAACCCTGTAATTGTAGATGTCTCCTGGGGTCTCAGTGACCTTGAGAGCTCTATTACTTCTGTTTCAGTCTGCTATCCCAACTGCACCATTTCTGCTGACTCTGCCTGATTTCCACGAAACCCCAGAAACACACAATATTACAGAAAACAAAGCTAAGTCCTCAAACCTGTGTCCATGTCGTTTATGCTGGAAATGGAGTGGGTGACTTATTTACAACAGTGCAAACAAATGGAAATTGAATATCAAATATCCCCAATGTTACTTAATCAGAGATCTTCTCTCGTCTTTACCTCTGTGCTCTACCCGACCCCCTGCCCCCCCCCCCCCCCACCTCATTCCTGTACATGTCGAATGTGACACTCTTTATTCACTTCTTTTTGCCCTCAGTCTCAATCCCAAGAATCTATCTACCTAAACAGAGATTTCCTTCCTATAAGGGGAATTCTTATACCGGGTGCTTGAATTTGTTTTTATTATACCACATAATAAAATGGCTAAGTTACCAAAGTTAAAACAAAGTAATAAGCATTCAATATGGAGTGCCTCCCAGAACCTTCCGGAGAACCAAAGAATATATTTCCACAGCGGCTGAGACTGCTGCTGTCAGACAGCCCTACTGAGACTGCTCTTGCAAGATGCTTCCACTGAAGAGGGTCCACTTACTCAAGATTGAAAACCCTCCTAGGGTGGCATGCATTCAATGACTGGTCTATGTAGGTAGGTAGGTGTGCCCCTCATTTCAATTTGGAGCTACCCTAAAGGGCCACTGTAGCTTTACAGCAGCCTGAGATGTCAGCTAAGGTCTTCTTTGAGACTGTATGGCAGCCCAACTTTTGCCTAATCCAGCTTCTTTCCCTTCTCGTCCATAAACGTTGATTCCCAACCCCTCCCATCCCCCAACCCAGTATAAACTTTCTGCATGCCAATTAGCTCAGAATCTCCCTCCTTGGGAACTCATCCTGGGCCATGTTCTTAACTAGCATTTCTCCATGTGGTTACGAAGTATCTCCCTCACAATGCCCACAGTGCTTTTAAGCAAAGCAGGACAGGTTCTTTTCTTGGGCTATCCTGCTAATCTGCATGATAGGTTCATTTGCTCAGGCTGTGGCCTTGGGTTTATTAGGTTAGGAAACAGGTATCAGTATTTTTTAAAGATCTTCAGATATAGTAATGTGTAGGTACGTTTAGGAACCCCACGACTCTTCATCAAATCTATCTCCTTGGCTGCATTTCTCTCTTTCTTTCTTCATTCTTCTTTCTTTCTTTTTTTAAAGTTTATTTATTTATTTTGAGAAAAAGAGAGAGAGCAGGATTAAATCAAACCTGCAGAATCGTTTGTTTTAATGCTCATCTGCAGAGCCATGTTTTTAGCATCCTGAGACTCCTGGGGGACTCCAGTCTTCTTAGCTGAAATTACAGGCTCCTCCATTCTTCAGGAATTCCAGTTTATTGACACATTCCATCTTTCCTAGAGGACTGGTGTAGTCATGCTAAGATTATGGTTTGACAATAGAAGAATCAACCTAACATACAAAAATAGCAAAAGAAAGTATCCATCAAAGGACCAGGAATCATTTTTTCATACCTTCTAATCATTTCATCTCACCATGAGCGGGGTCATGGGTGAAGGGGGCCAAAAGGTACAAACTTCCAGTTATAAATAAGTTCTGGGGATATAATGTGTGACATGGTGGCTAGAGTTAACCGTACTGTGTTGTATATTTGAAAGTTGTAGGGGCGCCTGGGTGGCTCAGTTGTTTAAGTGTCCACCTCTTGATTTTGGCTCAGGTCATGATCTCATGGTTCGTGAGGCTGAGCTCCGAGTCTGGGTCTGTGCTGACATCACAAAGCCTGCTTGGGATCCTCTCCCTCTCTCTCTCTCTCTGCCCCTCCCCTGCTCAAGCTCATTCTCTCTTTGTCTCAAAATAAATAGATAAACTTAAAAAAAAAGAGACTTAGGGACGCCTGGGTGGCTCCGTCGGTTGAGCGTCTGACTTCAGCTCAGGTCATCAAGGCTTGTGTGTTCGAGCCCCACGTCAGGCTCTGTGCTGACAACTCAGAGCCTGGAGCCTGCTTCGGATTCTGTGTCTCCCTCTCTGTTTATCCCACCCCCTGCTTCCACTCTGTCTCTCTCTGTCTCTCAAAAATAAATAAACGTTAAAAAAAAAAAAAAAAGAAAAAGAAATTTGTAAAGAGTAGATCTTAAAAGTTCTCATCACAAGAAAAAAATGTAACTATGTGTAGTGATAGATACTAAGTAAACTTATTCTGGTAATCATTTCACAATATCTATCTATATCAAATCACTAGGTTGTATACCTAAAACTAATGTAATTTTATATGTCAGATCTTGATTACAAAAGAAGTCGTAGTTACAATAAATTAGTTGGGAAAAATAGAATCAACAAACAAACAAATCCTGGACCAAATGGAGAAACTAATCACTCTCTATCTTTCCTGTCTGTCTGCACCGTGACATCAAGACATTCTGGGATAGCTAAGTACTAGCTGTCAGTCCATAAGAGAGATACGTATTTGAGGCTTCAATCTTAGTATCTTTTTGATGATACATGTGCCATCCGCTTCCCTAAGTTACTAATTTAATATTTAAAACCTAACATTTATACAGCCCCTTACAGTTTATAAAGTATCTTCACGTCAATTATCTCATTTGTCATTCTTTAGTTGTGCTGAGTGATTTAATAAACTGGGCGATACCAGCATTAAGTTCTTATAAGGAATATAATCATGATGAACAAAAAGCCATTTGATATATTTGCTCCTATGCCCTGTACATCCACTTATTAAAGTTTAGTGTTTCACAGTGACCTAATTTTTTAAAAGATCCCTATATATGCAGTCAAAGGCTTTAAGAGGAATGGTACTATTAAGAAGGGAAATATTAGAATGTGGATTTAGAATTAGGTGAGCCCAGCTAAAAGGGATGATTCTGCTCACATAGCTGAGTTATTAAGTCTGCATTTTTCATGCCCAGGTCCACAAGGAAACTCTCCAAAGTAATAAAGTTTGATCTCTTAGAATCTATCACTTCCAGGCAATTTAATCAATTTTTAGAATTCCTGTATTTCCAAGTTTCCTGGATATTCTTGGATATTCTTCCAGAGCTGGTGATCAAGGAGGTGTTAAATCATTCTGGTCATTGAGACCTGGAATCATGCACTATTTTACTTCAATAAGCTTCCCTATTAGGGCCAAATACATTCTATGAAACACATTTAATACTGCTTTTAATGATGGGAGGAGTTTAAAACACAAAACACAAAACTAACACAGAGATTTTCTTCAACTTTAAGAAGTAAAATAAAGTCTCCTATCAAGGTAAGTGTATATACTGAAAGTGTGAAAAGAATACGTATTACAGAATTGTAAAGTTCTTATAAAAGTTGTGACTGAACCCTTGGTGATCATCTTGGAAAAAGTAAGAAATTACACTAAACTTAAAGTGAAAGAGGTTTCTGAGAGTGAAAGCATTTCCTTCTGTTGTAAATTATAAAAAGACTTAGGAGTTATGGAGATAAATATGACTGTGTTTTAATAACAGTAGATACAGATAGCTAACTTTTACAGAATAGTCCTGTGATGTACCCCTAATTTACAGTCGAGGAAACTGGGAGATCAAACAAATCATCTGAGGCTACGCAGCCAGTTAAGGGCAGAAGGGGAATATGCACCCAGAGGGAACCAATCTGTGCCTTCTGGTAAACTTTAGTTTTCCCTCCAGGCACTTGGGGTTGCTGCAGTATTATGGCAGGCCAGAAGTTAGTATATTGGAAAAACAAACCGGCTGTGTTGGATAAAGAAACAGAATAAAAGATTCATCTTTCTTAGTGGAGAAGAAAATGAGTTTCTGCTAGCGGACTAAATATTCCCCTAGAGCCCGGAAATGTTATTTTGATTTCCGAAACGGTTCAGCTTACAAGTAGAAAATGAAACGTTTGGGCCAGAGATGGCAGGCAGGTCCCGCTGTATGTATGAATGAGAGAGATTGTTGATAGTGGCAGGTAGTGGCTAGATGCTTTGAGTAGTTTTCTAGGCCCCCGGTCAATAGAGCACAGCGCTGTCTGCCTGTGACTGGGGAGAGACTGATGAATAAGAATGCTAAGAATGTGCCAGTCTTGGCGTCAGCAGTGAGAGAAGAGGATTCAGGGAGCCTAAGAAATTATTGCATTAAAAAAAAGAATTTCCTCTCCTCGTAGGGTCTCTGATTCTCCTGCATCCCGCATGCATCCTCACTAAGGTGCTTTGTGTGTCATAGGATATGTATGTTTTCCTGTAACGTACACTGTTGGTTTTTAAAATTTAGATTGAACCAATTCAAAACTTTCACTTAGGTATGTGAATTAAAATATCTGACTGTGTTGACACCGAAAGATTGGCGATGATATATGGCTCACCCTAACATCAAAATGATAGCGGGCAGACTTTCTCCTTTCCTCACTCAGCCCTGTGATTTTTCAGTCCATGCCTATTGTAGCCTGGGAGGGACGTAAGTGTGTGGTTTCGGGAGCCAGAGAGGTGGGCTTAAGTTGGGGCTCTGCCAATTACCAGCTGAGTGTCCGTGGACAAGCCACGTAGCTTTGGCTGTGGCCTCTCCATCTGAAGAAACTAGGGAAAATGGAAGTCATCTTACATGACCTTAATACATATTCCAGACTCAAAGGCACTGAGGCTAAGCTTTATTGTGGTTCCTGAAAGGCACTGATGTGAAATTTTCACACAGCTTCATACAACAGCGCTGCGTTACCTGGCTGAGACTCAGTAAGTGTATGATGCTCCTTGATCTTAGAATCGTTCAACTGTGGGGGGAAATGATAAGCCCGTGAGAGCGGATGAAATAAGGTAATTACTGTAAGGATTAAATAAGCTAATAGGCTGAGTGAAGAGAATAGAATCTTTGCGCGTAAAAAGAACCCAGTATTACTGAAATCCATCCATGTTTCTGAATATGTATGCACATCCAGGTTTACTTGATGCTGGGAGCAGTTTAGTTCGTATAGTCCATGAGGCCATGTTCTCTTTGAATACAAAAGAAGTCAACTTCAATTTATAATGTTCATAATGGGGCCTGGAAAGTAGGGCACTGATTCAGTGGAATTTACTCTAAAGGTCCCAGAGATCTTAGTGCAGTGATACGAGCTAAGTGTAGGAGGTGAAAACTCTGGGGCAATGGGAAAGTTTCTTTTAGTTTGTGGTTGTTGATGCCTCAATTGATACTTAATGATCAAGGTGGAGTCAAAACAGGATGATAAGAGGGGCGCCTGGTGGCTCAGTCGGTTAAGTGTCTGACTTTGATTTCAGCTCAGGTCATGACCTCATGGTTCCTGAGTTCAAGCACTGGGCTCTGTGCTGACAGTGCAGAGCCTGTTTAGGGTTTTCTCTCTCTCTCTCTCTCTCTCTCTCTCCCTCCCTCTCTCTCCCTCCCTCTCTCTCTGCCCCTCTCCTGCTCTCTCTCTCTCTGCAAAACAAACAAAAAATACAGGAAGAAAAGAAAAATATCTAATGAAACAAGAAAAATATTTTAAAATACAGTTTATAAAATAAACTAAATTAGGAAATATTCTTATCCATACACTCATATTTGTCCACTGACCCTGGATGCTACTACAGTAAATTTCTTTACCACAATCAAATACCCTATTAGAAAGAGGCAACAAACTCTAAAATTGTGTCATGCAAACTAGCTTTCCCACAAAGTAGAAACTGAAAAAAATAAACTATCACTGACAAATGTATATGTACTGGCATACAAGATAAAGGTCAACATTCTTAACCTTGAGATTTCTTACTCAAAGTATGTTAGTTGCAGCGAAAGATCAAGAATCAAATTACTGTAGAAATTGACAGCCATTTAGTAATTCAGTTCATAGTGCAATCCTAAACATGTACATACTCTTAAGATTCATTCTTGAGGGGCGTCTGGTTGGCTTAGTCAGTTGAGCGTCTGACTTTAGCTCATGTTGTGATCTCCCATTTCATGAGCTCGAGCCCGGTATTGGGCTTGCTGCTAACAGCCTGTCAGCACAGAGCCTGCTTTGGATCTTCTGTCCTCCTCTCTCTCTGCCCCTCCCCCGCTCATGTTCTCTCACTCTCTCTCTCTCTCAAAAAGTAAATATAACATTAAAAAATTGTAAAGAAAAGAGTCGGTCTTAAGACCAACATGTTCAAACTTTAAAAACTGAATAAATAAATCCAATATATTAAATATCCATTGGCTTAAGGTAATAGAATACCTCAGAGATGTCCACCATCACATTTCTGATTCACAAAAATATTTTGAGTTGAGAGATCTGCTCCACCCCATCCCACCCCCATCTAAGAGTAGGCACTTAAAATAATCTTTTTTAAAGAAATGTTTTATTTATATTTTAGAGAGAAAGAGAGAGAGAGAGAGAGAGAGAGAGTGCATGAAGGAGGCAGGGAGGGACAGAGAGAGGAGACAGAATCCGAAGCAGTCTCCAGGCTCTGAGCTGTCAGCACGGAGCCTGATGTGGGGCTTGAACTCATGAGCTGTGAGGTTATGACCTGAGTCAAAGATGGATGCTTAACCAACTGGGCCACTCAGGTGCCCCAGTATCACATTTCTTATGTGCATCTGTTTTGCTAAAACAATCTATAGAGTGAATATGTTCTCCAACTTTAAGCTGTACTTATAGTCAGCGCAATCATTTGTTGTAAGAGAAATTAAGGGACTATAAATTACTTTAAATCTACAAATAATCTCCCCCCAAACTCATTTTAGCTGCTGCAGCATCCATCAACTCTTCTTCCACCCACTGAACTCTTTGTTGTTGTTGTTGTTGTTTTTAAGTAGGCCTCATGCCCAGCACAGAGGCCAGTGTGGGGCTTGAACTCACGACCCCGAGATCAAGACCTGAGCTGAGATCAAAAGTCAGACACTTAACTGACTGAGCCACCAGGGGCCCCACCACTGAACTCTTAATCAGACTGGCTAATAAATAGAAAAAAATGGTGATGTAGGAGCTTTTATGACCAATCTTACAGTAGCACTAATGATCAATTAAAAAGGAGCATCTATAGTAAGACTGAATTTGCTGTATCAAGAAAAAGAAAAATGGTCTTCCTGCCCTCCCTTCAAATGCCTTATTAACCAGGGTCAACCAAATGATACTTTTCTGAGGAGAAGGGTTTTTGTTTGTTTCTTATTGTTGAGTACATAGTAAAATACCATCAGCTATTTTATATTTGTTTTGTGTCACTCTTATTCTGAAGTTCAGGATAGTATAAGTGAATCTCTTAGCTTAGGTCTTCCAGTTTTTCCTTACATATGAAAATGGCACTTTTTTTCTCCTAATGAGGAAAAATAATACAGTGAATTTTAAATAACTGTAAAACTACGAGGTAAAATGAGGGCAGGAGGGAAGAAACCTGGCATTTTAGTGTCTTTTCTGTTTTTTTACATCATGGAGAGCAGTTCACATGCTGGTTGCTGGGAGATTCCCCGAAGACAGTGCAAACGATCAGTGAGTGACTCCTCACCTGCCCTCTTCACTGAGGTCACCTCTAAAAACACATGAATGGAGATTAGTGGGTGCAAAGACAGTGAACTGCAAAAACCAAATCATCATGAAGATTGATGTTTTGGTCAGTCCTCTGTTACAGTGCCTATTTGAAAAATGGCAGTGAAATAAAAAATTTTAATTTATATGTTGTTTCCAAAGCTATAAAAAGCAAAATTATTCAGAAGTCCTTAATAAAGTGATGGACAAAGCTTCCTCAGGCAAAAGCTAAAAAAAGAAAAAAAAAAGGCAGGCATGGTTATGCAAATGTTAATATCAGACAAAATGGATTTTAGAGTCAAAAGCACTAGAAGTTGTCAAGCAAGATATTTCCCATTTGATAAAAGCTACAATCAAAACTTCAGATTAGAAAAGTTTTAAGCACGTATCAATATGACCTGGAAATACACAAATCCAAAACGCTAGTGGCAAATGTTAGTAAACCTCTCTCAGGCACTCATACATCAAAAATAAGTAAAATACGAATTATTTGAAAAACTACAGTTATAGGGTGAGACAAATGTGTGCCCTATAAGCAAGTGAATAAATATTGTAAATCAATAGATTAAAAGGATGGTTTCTTTATTATTTATGAATTTATTTATTTATTTAATGTTTATATATTTATTTTGGAAGAGAGAGAGCATGAGCAGAGGAGAGGGGCAGGAGAGAGAAGGAGAGAGAGAATCCCAAGTAGGCTCCACACTGAGCGTGGAGCCTGAAGCAGGGCTTGATACTGTGACCCTGGGATCATAACCTGAGCTGAAATCAAGAGTTGGATGCTCAACTGACTGAGCCACCTAGGCGGCCTAGTTCTCTCTCATTCTTTTTTTTATAACTTTATTTATCGTGAGGGAGAGAGTGAGCAAGCATGGGAGGGGCAGAGAGAGAGGGAGAGAGAATCTCAAGCAGGCTCTGTGCTGTTAGCTCAGAGCCTGATGCAGGGCTCAAACCCATCAATCAGGAGATCATGACCTGAGCCAAAATCAAGAGTCAGATACTTGGTCAACTGAGCCACACTGGTGCCCCAAAAGCTAGTTCTCTTAACAGAATAGTTGCTTTTAACCGCTCTGCTGAAGAAAAAAAGGAAACAAAAAAGTAAGAGAAAAAAGGAAACAAATTACACAACGGATTTTTTAAATCGTGTACATAATGTTCTATCAACTTTTTTAGAAGCTAGACAAAACAAACAATTCTTCAGGAAGATGTAAATTGTGAAAATTGGTTAATAAGAAGCATAATGCCTGAATACACCAATTCCTACTGGGGAAAACCTAACCCCACAGTGGTAAAATTGTAGGAGAATTCTAATAAATTTTTACAAATACATAATCAGTTTATATAAATGATTTGAGCACAGGAAAAATGGCAGTCTTCCTAATTTTTTATTTGAGGCCAGCATAAATCTCAGACTAAAACTGAACAAATATATGAAAAAATAGAAAAGTACAAGAAAATCATATATAAATTAAAATTTCTAAGTAAAATATCAGCAAATCAAAATCATCAGCCCATTAAAAGAATAACATTATGATCAAGTGGGATTTATTCCTGAGATGCAAGGGTGGTTCAATATTTGTAAATCAATCAGTGTGATACATCACATCAATAGGAAAAAAAATAAAAACCATATGAGTATATCAATAGATGCAGAAAACGCATTTGAAAAGTACAACCATTCTTGAAAAAAAGCCCTCAACAAAGTATGTTGAGAGGGAACATACCTCAACATAATAAAGGCCACTTATGAGAAACCCACAGGTAAGATCAGACTCAATGGTGAAAACCTGAGAGCTTTCCCCTTAAGAACAGGATTAAGACATGGATGCCCACTCTCACCATTTTTATTCAGCATAGTACTGGAATACTTGTGGTTATAGCCACAGCAGTCAGACAAGAAAAAAAGGGGGGTGGGTGGGAAAGACATCCAACTTGGTAAGGAAGAAGTAAAACTCCCACTATTTGCAGATGACATAATACTATATATAGATAACCCTAAAGGGGCACCTGGGTGGCTCAGTCAAGCGTCCAACTTTGGCTCAAGTCATGATCTCCCAGTTCGTGCGTTCCAGCCCTGCGTTGGGATCTGTGCTGACAGATGGAGCCTGGGGCCTACTTCAGTTTCTGTGTCTCCCTCTCTCTCTGCCCCTCCCCTGCTAGCTCTCTCTCTCTCTCAAAAATAAATAAACATTAAAAAAATTAAAGAAACCCCCCAAAACTATACCCAAATACTACTAAAACTGATAAATGAATTCAGTAAGTTCACAGGATACAAAACCAATGTACAAAAATTTGTTGTATTTCTATAGAGTAATAATGAAGTAGCAGAAAGAAATTAAGAAAACAATTCCATTTACAATTACATAAAAAAAATGAAAAGAGCTAGGAACAAGCTTAATGAAGGATATAAAAGACCTGTACTCTAAAAACTATTAAACGTCTATGAAAGAAATTGAAGATGACACAAACAAATGGGAAGATATTCCACGTTCATAGATTAGAAGAATTAATATTGTTAAAATGTCCATACTACCCAAAGCAATCTACAGATTTAATGCAATCCCTGTCATAACACTAATAGCATTTTTCACAGAACTAGAACAAAAAATTCTAAAATTTGTATGGAACCACAAAAGAACCCGAATAGCCAAATCAATCTTGAATAAGACAGAAACTGAAAGTATCACAGTAAGATATCTTGTAGGTATCAAGATATACTACAAAGCTATAGTAATCAAAACAGTATGATACTGGCACAAAAACAGACACATAGATCAAGGGAATAGAATAGAGAGCCCAGAAATAAACCCATGATTATATGGTTAATCAACAAAGAAGGCAAGAATATGCAATGGGAAAAAGACAGTCTTTTCAAAAAATGATGTTGCGGGGGCGGGGGGCGTCTGGGTGGTTCAGTTGGCTAAGCATCTGACTTCGGCTCAGGTAATGATCTTGTGGTTTGTGGGTTCGAGCCCTGCGTCAGGCTCTGTGCTGACAGCTCAGAGCTGTCACAAAATAAAACACACAAAAATAAACTCAAAATGGATTAAGGAATTAAATGTGAGAACTGAAACCATAAAAATCCTAGAAGAAAGCATGGGCAGTAATTTCTCTGACATTGGCCATAGCAACATTTTCTAGATATGTTTCTTGATGCAAAGGAAACAAAAGCAAAAATAAACTATTGGGACTACTTCTGCACAGCAAAGGAACCAACCAACAAAACTAAAAGACAACCTACTGAATGAGAGAAGATTTTGGCAAATGACATATCTGAAAAAAGAGTTGGTGTCCAAAATATATAAAGAACTTACACAACTCCACACACACAAAATAATCCAATTAAAATGGGCAGAAAGCATGAATAGACATTTCACAAAAGGATACATACAGATGGCCAACAGACACATGAAAGATGTTCAAAGTCACTCATCATCAGGGAAATGCAAATCAAAGTCACAATGAGATATCACCTCACACCCGTCAGAATGGCTAAAGTCAAAAACACCAGAAACAACTAGTGTTAGTCAGGATGTGGAGCAAAAGGAATCCCTGTGCATTGTAAGTGGGAATGCAAACTGGCACAGCCACTGTAGAAGCGTTGTAGAGAACTGTATGGAGACTCCTCAAAATATTAAAAACTGGGGCACCTTCGTGGCCCAGTCAGTTGGGCATCCAACTTCGGCTCAGGACATGATCTCACTGCTCCCAGGTTCAGGCCCCATGTCAGGCTCTGTGCTGACAGCTCAGAGCCTGGAGCCAGCTTCAGATTCTGTGTCTTCCCCTCTCTCTGTCCTTCCCCCGCTTGTGCTCTGTTTCTCTCTCTCTCTCGAAAATAAACATTAAAAAAATTAAAAATAGAACTACCGTATGATCCAGTAATTCCACTACTGGGTATTTATCCAAAGAATATGCAAACATTAATTCAAGAAGATACATGCACCCCTATGTTTATAGAAACATTACTTATAATAGCCAAGTTATGGAAACAACTGAAGTGTCCATTGATAGATTAATGGATAAAGAAGATGTGATGTCACACACACACACACACACACACACACACACTGGAATATTACTCAGCCACAAAAAAGAATGAAACCTTGCCATTTGCAACAACATAGGTGGATCTAAAGAGAATATTGCTGGGGCGCCTAGGTGGCTCAGTCATTTAGGTGTCCGACTTCAGCTCAGGTCATGATGTCACTCTCCATGAGTTCAAGCCCCGTGGCGTTGGGCTCTGTGCTGACAGCTCAGAGCCTAGAGCCTGCTTCAGATTCTGTGTCTCCCCCTCTCTCTGCTCCTCCCCTGCTCATGCTCTGTCTCTCTCTGTCTCAAAAATAAAAATAAAAACATTAAAAAAAATTAAAAAAAGAGTATATTGCTAAGTGAAATAAGTCAGAAAAAGACAAATACCATATGTTTCCACTTATATGTAGAATTTAAGAAACAAAACAAATAAACAAAGAAAAAAAAGGCAAACCAAAAACAGATTTTTAACTATAGAAAACAAAACTGATGGTTACCAGAGGAGAGGTTGGGGGGCGGAGGGGGGGGGGGATGGGTGAAATAGGTAATGGGGGTTAAGAGTACACTTATCATGATTAGCACTGAGTAATGAATAGAATTGTTGGATCACTATATTGTACACCTGAAGCTAATATAACACTGTACATTAACTATATTGTAATTTAAATTTTTAAAAAATTAAAAAAAAGAATAACATTATGACCAAGTAGGGTTTATTATAAAAAGTTTTGTTGAATATTAGATAATCAATGGCATAATTCACTATTATTGATGTGTAAATATATTTTCACCTCTGTAGATGCAGAAAATTTTTATAAAGTTCAACATGTGTACTCATAAAATCTCAAAGTAATCCAGTTACACCTTGAAATATATTTATATCTACAGTAGGTCTTATATATAATGATGGAATATACAAACCATCCCACGATTGTCAGAAACAAGAACATGCTTATGATCATTACTGTTAATTATACAGAAAATGAGCTAAGTTTTCATATTAGAGAAAACAAACTGTCATGAATTGCAGCATGATTGTCTGTCAGGAAAATCCAAGAGAATCACCAAAAAGCAATTAGAACTAATATGGGAGTAAAATAAAACAAAAGTGAGATAAGTAAATAAAAGTGGATAAATTTCCAATACAGCAGTAAAAGAATTATTCAATAAAATGCTGTGAAATGTAGATCCCACTCATTATAGCAATTAAAATGATAAAACAGTGTAATAAAATGTTTAATGAAACTCTATGAAAGTGTATATGTGATCTGCAAATGGAGAGATTTACATAGTATTGCATGGGAGAATAGATGAAACTACTAACTTTTCACAACTTAATAAAAATTTCCAGCAAAATTTGTTATTGAATTTGATGGTTCTAAAATTTATGCACAAATGAAAATGTGGGAAAAGAATACAGAAAATTTTGAACAGAAGAGTGGTTTATTGAGTCAACGGTCTGGAGTAACGATTTAGTATGTGCAGGAATTAAAGATCAATGGAACAGAATAAATCATCTAGAAAGAAACACATACCTAGATGGTAGTTGTATATATGATGAAAGTGTTATCTCACATAACTGAGTTAAGGTTGAACATGTTAACAAGTGGGTTTAGAAAATAGATCATGTATCTAGAAGTTTTTTAAGTTAGATTTCTTTCTTTTTTTAAAATTTTTAATGTTTATTTGGGGGGAGGGGGCAGAGATAAAGGGAGACACAGAATCTGAAGCAGGCTCCAGGCTCTGCACTGTCAGCACAGAGTCTGATGTGGGGCTTGAACTCACAAACTGTGAGATCATCACCTGAGCTGAAGTGGGACGCTTAACTGACTGAGCCACTCAGGCACCCCAAAAAGCTAGATTTCTACCTCACACAAAGTAATTTCCAGGTGACTTCAAGAGCTAAATAAATGCAAAACAACAAAACCCCCAGAAAATATAGAATAGTTAACTTTATAATTCAGAGATGGGAAGACCTCAAACATCTACAGTTGAAAATACTGAGAGAGTAAACCAGGTAAAACAAAAATTTCAGTAGGCAAAACACCATGGACAAATTGCCAAGGTTAGCGAAAGACCGGGAGAAAAATGCATATAAGGAGTTCTTAGTAATTAATTGGAAAAGCCAAGTAATTCAATAGAAACAGGCAATTCAAAGAAACACAAATGGCTAAAAAACATAAGAAAAAAGTCACCGTTATTCTGTTTCCTTAGTAATCAGGAAAGTCATAATTAGCACGAGGTATCTTTGCTGCTCATCAGTCATATTGGTAAACGTGTAATGTCCAGGGTGCTGAGGATGGAAGTCTGCAGAGTTTTGTATAAGGTGTTGGCAGGTCTTCAGTTAGCTTACTCTTCATTAGGGCAACTTGACTGTGTCTCATTAAAATGTAAAATGCACATGTTGTATCATGGAAAACAACCCATTTCACAGAGATTTTAGCACTCTGCACACATTTTTGGGGGAGGAGTAATGTTGCAGAAGAGATCCACGTCACTAGGAACAACCTAGTGAAACATGTTTCTGGCTGGGGCCCATAAACCACGTTCACAAATATAGTTTTCAAGGTTTTATTACATCACATGGTTACAGGCATTTCAAAGTACTTTAAACTAGTACTGTGGCCCGACTCAAAGACTACCTTGCAAAGAAAAAGAATAAGGCCTTGGCTAGATTGTCTTACATTTTGTGGTTACTATTTTGGGCTGTATGAAGTCCTTTTGCCAAAGAAAGAACTGGCTGGTTTTTAGAGAGCTTCATCTACTTTCAGCTAAGTGTCCATTTGAAATAACATTAAAATATTTATAATTTTGGCTATATTTAATTCATTTCTCTCCACATTTTCTAATCCAGCAATTCCATCTCCAAGTATGTCATTCAGAGAAATACCCCATGCGAAGAGACATGTGGAAGAATGTTAACTGTAGCACTGTTTTCAGTAGTGAAAAATTGGAAACGACAAATTACTTAGGAAATGGCTAAATTAACCATATGTGCATCTTAATGAATTCTATATAGCATTTAGAAAGACTGATATATTCGGTATACACCTACAGATGTATGTAGGTATACTAATAAGGAAACTTCTCCAAGGCACATGGCTTAAAGAAAAAGGCAAGTTAAACATGTAACATACAATCCCACTTTCATGAAAACCAAACAAAATAAAATCTTAATGGAAATGTGTGTGGAAAAATACTTATTGGAAAAGACCAGAAATTACACATCAAATAGCTAACAAAAGTTACTCCTGTAGCAAGGCAGGGCCGGGGCTTCCACTTACTGGTTTCCTTTTTGTTTGTTTTGAGAAGTGTTTTCACAAAGGAAAGAGTCATGTATTTTAGCAAAAAAGGTAAGTTTTGAAAAATGCTGTTTACATTTACTGATTGTGTAGGTACAGAATGCTTATTAGTAATGCTTGGTATGTACATACATATACATATGTATATATGTGACCATATGTCATATGTGACCATATGTCAACAATAAATAAATAATTGAGAGTGTTTGTTTACCTAAATAATGCAAATTTAAGTTCTGTGTTTGAGTTAAAAAAGAATAGTTGTTTTCATTTGGATATACAGCAGCACAGTGGCACAGTCTAAGAATCCATTTTTAAAAAGACTACTCCAATTAGAAAATTTAGTTAAGTTTCATTACGGAAATTCCCAGAGGCAATCTCTGGCATTTAGTGATTAGAAAAGTAACAAGAAAGTATTACTTACAGAGTCAATCAATAGAAAAGTGAATTTCCGTAATATAAAATAATCCTCATGTGAAGCAAAAAGACATGGAGTTAATTAGAGGAGGTGTGTTGTATAAATGTTTTCTGAACTGGACAGTATAAGAACATATGGTGGGCGGGGAGCCTGGGTGGCTCAGTTGGCCGAGCTGTTGGACTTCAGCTCAGGTCACGATCTCGAGGTTTATGAGTTCGAGCCCCGCATCGGCCTTGTGGCTGTAAGTGGGAGCCCGTTTCTGATCTTCTGTCCCCCTCTCTCTCTGCCCCTCCTCTGCTTATGCTCTCTCTCTCAAAAATAAATAAAACATTAAAAAGAAAGAAAATATGGTGTGATAATCATCACGAAGAAAATAGAAAATACAGTGAGACTTTCTTCAGGTCTCTTAAAACTCACTTATGAGTCATAGTAAGATACATCAATGATTTCGCAAAGTTTAGTAGGATCATTTCTCCTTTTTGTTCTCCGTGACCATCTATACAGCGCTAATACTGTTCTGTATACTTAAAATTTGCTGAGAGAGTAGATCTTCTGTGTTCTCGTACACATACAAAGGTAACTATGTGAGGTGATAAATATGTTAATTAACTTGACGGTGGAAATCATTTTGTAATCTATACAGATGGCATATCATCGTGTTGTGTATCTTAAATACATACAATTTTATTTATCAATCATATCTCAATGAAGCCAGAAAAAAATGGTCAAGTCATGGAACGGAAGTACCAGAGAGTATATATACTGCACGGGGTACAGAAAATGGCTTCAATGAATTGCCTGAGATGCCAGGTGTCCAGTGCAGTTTTCAGGGCCAGTCCTGTAACTTTTTACCAAGGTTTTCCTTATGCTGGTGCTCTAATGAAAAAGGCCCTTTAGAGTCAGTGTAACCATAAGCTGGAGCGGAAAGGAATTAAAGTACAAGTGATACTAAGAATTATACAAAGTTCACTGAAGTGATCTGTATACCATCATCGCACAGTCTCCTCCCGCGTCTCTTGATGTTTTTCTCCTGTGACGGGAACATCCGTGGCGATTCTCTCTGTTGCTCGCTGGACAAGGCCGCCAGGCTAAGGGGGGTTCAACGGTGAACAGCGCGAGAACAGATACATACTTTTGTAGTGCTGTTCTATCAACGAAACTCCGATACTTGGGGTTTTTGCAACATTTAAAGCAGCTCAGGTAGAAAAGAAAAAGTTCAAACCAGTCACCAGATCCAAAATTAGCATTTTATTCAGAACGCTGGGGTCAGAGGTGTGTCATTTATATTCTGGTACACAATACAGAGGCAAAGCTGCTGTCAGAAGTCTCTCCAGTTTAAAAGCTTGGTTTTTTTTGTTTTCATTTTTTTTTTAAAAACACACACTTAGTAGTGCCTCCAGTGTCAGGCCACCCCTCTCTTTTCTTTTCTTTCCTTTTTTTTTTTTTGGTACAAATTATGTAAAACATTTGTGCTAAGAACTTTTCTCCCTCCCCAAACAAAAAAGAAAATAAAAAATAAAAAAAAATTAAAAAATTAAAAATTGAGTATTCTAACTACAGCTCAACAATTGAATCAAATGTCACTTTGTCTTGTAAATACTTTATCCATAACGAAAGATATAAACATGCAAAAAACCTGAATCCATAGTCCAAATAATACATACACATGTTCTGAAGTTTCTGTACTTCTCCATAGACTATGCCAATAAAACATTATGTACACATACCATTTTTACAGTGAAGTGGAAAAAATACAGTAAATAAAAAAAGTGTACATGGATTAAGACCAAAATGTATCTAACATTCTAGTTTATGAAAAAATTCAATTTTGCTACAAATTGGTGATATGAAAACTCCCTTTATTTGCAACCAGCTGCGTAAGTTTTAAGATTTTAGTGAAAAAAAAATCTAAAGTCTAAAACTAGAAGTAATGTACATTTTCCAATCTCATGGTCTCATCCCCCAAGATAATAAAATCGCTCCATGAGTTTTTGTTTTGTGTTTGTTTAATTCTGTGTTTTAATAAAAGCAAATGCAATGTAACAAAAGCGTATTGAAGCATATCATGGTTTAACTTACTGCTCCCACCACAAAATATTTTGTCTTTTACTTATCGTTTCAGAAATCAGTACCATTAAAGCCTTAAACATAAAACTAATTCCAATCTGAAAAAGGTACAAAAAGGCACATAAAATCCCAGTGCTTCTGTACTGTAAAATTCAAGTGTAACTGAGCTCAGTGTTTTTCCAAACAGTATTGGATCACTGATATTCCCTCTGAGCCCAAATTGGTTTGCAGCCTATGCCAAAGCCTCCAGCAAGCACTGTGCTAGTAGACTACAAAGTTAAAGCCTAGCTTCTGAATGCTTTTTGGGAATATCAGTTGAAATTGTTTGTACTTGTCCAAAAACCAAGTTCACCCTGAAGTTCAGTCATCACCTCCACCGTACATGTCAGCAAGTTTCTTGAAGCGTGGCCCCCAGTCGTTCAGGTAGTCATAGTCCTGCTCGCCACCACTACTTGAGGAATTAAGAGAGCTCAAGGACCCAGCGGTGGAGCCGCTGCCTTCATAGTCAAAGACTAAGAGGGAGTCGTATGGCGGAGCGGTGGGATCATTGTCAGCAGCTTTAAGGCCCTACAATTTGGAAAGACAAAGAAAGAACGCAGAGAGGGTTACGATGTGAAAACCACAAGCA
Source organism: Panthera uncia (assembly GCF_023721935.1). Taxonomy (NCBI): domain Eukaryota; kingdom Metazoa; phylum Chordata; class Mammalia; order Carnivora; family Felidae; genus Panthera; species Panthera uncia. The sequence goes on along the minus strand of NW_026057586.1, from coordinate 43,596,975 downwards.
GATCCTAGAGGTCCCATGGAATCAAACACTTGTTTGTAAGTTTCCACTTGCAGACCACAACATTTTCTACCTACAGAAATTGGGGTTATCACCACGTTTGGAAGTTAGACAAAAATACATCTTTCCTCTGCAGGAAAGACCCCTAGGACGTCTAGCTCAGTGAGGCCAAGATGTACAATGGAAGGGGAGTTAATTGGAGAATGTGTTTGGCAGGTGGCAGAAATGAATGGCCAACTGCTAGAGGTTGAGAAGGATCTCAGATGAAGTCTGGTAATGCAATTGGATAAACGTGCATTGAGTAATTACTGCTGGAATAAGTTATATTAAATAACACACAGGGCTATGAAATCATGTCATACGTGAACCCTAAGAGTCAGAGTCAAAGGATTCTGACAGTGAACACGTTGAACAGGTTGTAAATGCAACGCAAAAAGAGAGATATACAAATGAATGTCATATGGTCCCTGCCCTCTACAAGCTTGTAATCTAGCATAACGGGCATTACTATTGTGTGAAATAAATGATAAATAAGTAATAAAGCTACAGAGTCGAGGCAAAAAAATCATTAGAATGCCAAAAAAAAAAAAAAAAAAAAAAAAGGAAAAAAAAATCAGGACTAGCATTGAGAGCTAGGATTTCAAAGAGGAAGTGGCATATTTGACCTAGGTCTGGAAGGAAAAATGAAGGGAAATCAAAGGAAAATGAAAAAAAAAAAAAAAAAAAAAAAAAAAAAGGAAAACTGGCCAGACAGGATTATAAGGAAAGATACTCATTAAATCATTTATGTTCATAATGAAACACAAAATGTGACATTAATTGACATTAATCATTAAACTATGATCAGGTATTATTTTTTAAGAATAGAGTGACTTCTAGCTCCTATAAGCTTCAGAAAAGTCATGTTCCAGTGTCTATATACAGTGTTAATATTGGCAGGGGGAAATTTTGCAAATCTAAATTAAAGATTATTTAAAAACCATAAGAGCCAATGAAATTATTATCTAAAAACTTAACTCTTGCTTTTTAATCTAGAATTCATGTACCTGTAGCCAATTCATAATTATGCCCTACAAAACCTTTAAGGTTTAATACTTAAAATGGGATTTTCTCTAAATTTTCCCCAGTTCCATTCTAGTACCCTGAGATACACCAGCATCAGTTCCAAACAATCTTTCTCTTTTCCTACAACTCTGCTTTTTAAACGCTAGTGGGCTGTGGCCTCACTTACTGTCCTGTCGATCAGTCCTTCCGATCCACATGTATTTTATGAGTACGTACATGTGGGACCTTTTAATAGGTATGTGATCATCTGTTTATTCTTCCAAGTTTACAGGGGAGGAAGAGAACAAAAGAACATGAAAATTAAGGTCAGAATCAGTATGTAGAGTGGTTAGTGGTTAACACATCAGACCTCTTAACCGCTATCCCCTGGGTTGCCAGCTCAGCGCTACACAGTATTAGCTGAGGGATTTCGGCTAAGTTCTCCAGGCTTCATTTCCTCATCTGCAGGTGTAATAACAACAGTAAGATTATTATGGAGACTAAATGGAATAAAGGCACCCAAGGGCTCATCACAGTGTCTGGTGCCTGTTGGCACTCAATGAATATTAGTCTAAAAAAATCCACTTTTAGGTTCAGTGAAAAATTTCTTGCTTTGTGACTTGAAAGAAGAAAAAGAAATGTGAAGACATGGTATTTTGAGAAACAAATGGCAGCTGCCGGACTTCCATCGAAAGCAAGAGAGAAACTGGGGCGCCTGGGTGGCTCAGTCGGTTAGGCATCCTACTTCGGCTCAAGTCATGATCTCGCAGTTCAAGAGTTTGAGCCCTGTGTTGGGCTCTGTGTTGACAGCTTGGAGCCTGGAGCCTGCTTTGGATTCTGTGTCTCCCTCTCTCTCTGCCCCTCCTCCACTCACACTCCACTCTCTCTCTCTCTCTCTCTCAAAAAATAAATAAATAAATAAATAAATATTAAAAAAAATTAAAAGGAAAAAAAAGAGAAAAGTACACACTACCAGTTTTCCTATCCCAAGTCTCTCTTACCAACCATTGTAACCATTTTAATGAAACACCATTTTCCCTCATGTCTGGTTATACTACATATAACCCAGAAAAGCCAGTGTAAAATAAAATAAAGCACATCTTCAGCAAACTACTTCAATGTATAAAACATAAGTAATTTTAGAAAGGATTTTATTTACCATACTTATAGAATAAACTACAAGGCAATTTTGCTAAGACTGAAAATCACAAACTACAATTTCTCAAAAGTCAGAATTCCTTTCTGTGGTAGACCGTATTACTGTCCTCAATGATTTACTATCCTGTCTTTGTAGGTGGATCACATGCCCACACTACCACAAGTGCCTCTCTGGAGCCAGAGTTCACTTCCCAAACCCATTGTCAGGCTTGGCTATGAGCTGGGTTTGGCCAGTACAACGTAAGCAGTGGTGTAGAGAAGACACCTCAGGCCTTTTCCGTCTAATGTGTTTCTATCAGTTCCTTCTTGCCCCCTCTCCCAGGAGAATGGTCTGCCCCAGCTCGGAGTTTTCCTTCTGCCTGGATCCTGAAACACAGAAGACATGGAGACATTGCCTGCCCACAGTTAACCCAGAATTTGGGCAAGAAGTAAACCTTTGTTATTGTAAGCAGATGATACTTTGGAGTTGTTAATTACTGCAGCCTTAGTTGATAAAAGCCAAACAATGCACCTTTGTTCATTTTGTTTATATTTATGTATTCAATTCAAGATGTATTTATTGAGTATGTATATTAAACGTATTCTGCTTAGTGGTGGGGACACAGATATTAATAAGCTAGATCCAACGCCTGTCCTCAGGGAGTTTATATTCAAATATTAGCATGCACCCCTTTTCCTTTTCCCTACAAAATCCAGCAACTGCAAATTTAAGCAAGAGATGATTCTTTTAGTCCGGCGTGGTCTAAGTTGGGTCCACACAAGAACTGGACCCAACAAAGATCTGGGAGGAAATCAAGAAGACAAAGAACATCCTGATAAGGAGAATAAGTTTCTGAAGACAAATACAGGTATCCCCCGCTATCCAAAAGAACATTCTGATGAAACCTTCCGAAAGGAAGGAGGAATGGAGGAAAGCAAGGAGGCAATTACTATTCATTCCTATAGGAAATTTCTTGAGTATTCCCAGACTCCAAAAATAATGCCTCTTAGGCTTTTCTGATACCTCAGGACACATGTTGCTAACGGATGCACAAAATAAATGGAGATGAAGCAGAGATGTTCACAGACACAGTTCAAAGCTTTGCAGTTGGATGCTGAGATGCTGAGTGTAGTTCTGGGGAAGGAGCTTGGCAGGCTGCTCTCTCTGCTGGGGTGCACATGTCTCTATAACGGCTTCCCATACAACAGAAGCTATACACTGCTTGTTGCTTTTCACCTTTTTTCATAAAAGCAAACCCCTCTTTGGATTTCTTTCGGCTAGTGAAAACAAGTACTGATGTAGGTCTTCCATAGAAGTGAAGTGGTAGAAAGTGAATTTTTGAAAAGCAGGGCATATCTGTATTAAGTTTTCATTATGACCTTGAGTAAAACTGCTTTGTAAGACAGAGAACAGAGACAATGACCAAGGTCACCATGTTCAGGTCATCTGTTTTATCACAATTCAAAATTTAAATAGAAATACATGCAGAGCCCTGCCCAATCTTTATGGTGTCAGCTCCAAACTGGAAATATGAAAAGGTTAAGACTAAAATTAGTTCTAAAGAGTCAATGGCAGGGTGTCAAGTGTGACTGGATTCAGTGGAGAGGAAAGCAATGGCCTGTATTTACCACGACTTAGGGACAAACGTGGGAAGCTGTCTGGTATTCACTGGTGTGGAAAAGAACCTGAGACCCTTCACTGTATTCCTAAACCATCTAATTCAACTCCTTAAAATAAGTATAATACTGCTGATAATCTAGACCCCTACTCACTACTGAGATTCTAAAGTATATTCATTTCTTGTAAATTGTTTTTATCTCTTGCTTTGGTTTTTAGATCATCCTGGTCATTTCTGAATCTGTTTCCTTCCTCCCTCCCTCCTTCCCTCCCTCCCTCCTTTCCTTCCTTCCTTCCTTCCTTCCAAAGTTAAGGCCATGCAATCCATTAGAAATCACTGTGCTATGCCAGAACATTGCACAGTCTCAGGTTTTAATAATTACAAAAGGGCAAAAAAAAATCACTCAACTTTTCAAGAATTCTTAGGCAAGCCATCTTTCTAGCCTGAAGACTGAGTACCTTAAGTCCCTTCCACTTGGATAGCACTGATTTTTATCTGAGAATAAAAACTCTTGTGGATGAGGTATTATATAAATTCTGGGTACTATTTTGGTAATTCTAAAAAGATCACAGCCAAGTTCTGAGAGACTGAAAATGACAGACATGCAACCAGAGAGAATGTACGGAAGAAATCCGGTGGGCCACGTACCCATCGGGTCTTCCCTTATGGGGTTCCTTTTTTCTTAGGTGTAGACACTGTTTCACACGATGTGTAACGGGCTGTTGTCAAATCTACAAGTGAACTGCATGTGTTTCTCTTTCTCCGCCTACGTCTGACTAAATCTAGAAGAGCATGTGCCTTTTTTGCCTTTCCTGGAGAGGCAGATCTTGAACTCTGGATAAATCTGAACTATTTTCTATAGTTTGAGGTGTCTCTGTAAAATGAAAAAGCCTGTGTCTCTGGCTGAATTCTTGCTGAGCTTGTATTTATAGACTTCTGATCCTATGCTTTATGGATGGAGATATGCTTTTACAGGAGCTATAAAAACCCACATTCTTCAGTGCGGGAACGCATGAGGGATCTGAGAGGAAAGAGGTCCTGTTGATTCCCTTACATTCCGTCTTCTGTTCTCTCAATGCCCCTGCCTTAGTTCAGGTCCTCTTTATATCCTGCCTGGACCATAGCAAAAGCCTCTCTAACTGGTCTCCCAGTCCCCCAGTACTATTCCTACTTCTTTTCTACAAACTACGCCTGGTTCCTCTTTCAGACATTATTTGAAGTTGCTCCCCCAAGTAAAACTGATGGCTATCACCTATTGCAGTGTTTCCCAAATAAGGGAGAAGTTTCCCGGGTGGGGCGGGGGGTATGCAAGATAATTTTTAATTGGTGCATGAGCACTTTAAAACAATTACCTTTATTAAACAGATAAATTAAAAATTGATTAGAAGTTTAAGTAAATAATAGAAGAGGTATGTGGATCTGGAAAAACCTAGAAGGCATTATTACTCAAATGCCTGTTGTTTGGGTAACCTACAGGATAGAGTTAAAACTCTTTAGCAGAGCAGTCAGTGAACTTGGACGGTTCATGTACCTTTTCTGTCTCAGCTATTCTTGGCTTCAGCAACCACAACTAAATTATTCACCAAAAGCCCCTCCGAACCTAAAAATGTGATGTTTTTGTGTACCTCTATGTTATATGCATATTCATTTCCTGCTGGCTGAAATGTGATTTCCTTTGGCTGAAACTTCTTGACTCAAAATTTTTCATTTGATTAATATCCATCCATCCATCCATCCATCCTTTAAAGCCCATTAAAAATGTTACCTCTGCTACATGGATTTTTCCCTCAATCATGACTGAGAGTTATTCCCATGATCCCTTTTAATTTTATTGCCATGTTTTGGTTACACTAGATTGTGACATCCTTTTCTGCCAACGATGTTTATATTCATTTCATATCCTGCTATTCAACACAGTCCCTGACATCCAGCAGGTATACTAGAAGGTAGCTTTGCACTACTGTCCTGGGCTTGGGTTTTCACCTTATCACCGTGTTCATATTTATATATACTCCTTTTAGAAGAAGCCAGGATTTAGGATGAGGGGTACCTGGGTGGCTCAGTCGGTTAAGCAACCTACTCTTTTTTTTGCTAATTTATTTTTTATTTTTTGAGAGAGAGAGCAAGAGCGAGCGCACACGAGTGGGGGCAGTGCAGAGAGGGAGACACAGAATCCGAAGCAGGCTCTAGGATCAGGGCTGGCAGCACAGAGCACAATGCAGGGCTTAAACCCACAAACTGTGAGATCACGACCTGAGCCAAAGTCTGATGCTTAACGAACTGGGCTACCCAGGCGCCCCAGGGGGACTGACTCTTGATTTCGCTCAGGTCATGATCTCATGGTTCCTGAGATCCAGCCCCGCATCAGGGTCCGAGCTTGGGATGATCTTTCCCTCTCTCTCTTTCCTCCCCTGCTCATGCACTGTTTCTCTCTTCCAAAATAAATAAATAAAACTGAATAAAAAAAGAAGAAACTAGGATTTAGGCTTAAAATATATGTGGACATAAAAGTATACCAGGTTTACATTACAGTGGAATTCTGTGACTTTAATACCAACATTACTACGTCCCTTTCTGAGAATTTCATTTTACTTAAAGCAAATTTTTTGGAAGGAGAGGATTTTTTTAAATTTATACCTAGAAAACAGTAGAAAAGTGTTCTTCTTGCAAAGTAACTTGTAATAATAACTAATATAATGTGGACTATCTCATTTAGTCCTTATAGAAATCTTAACAGAGGATTTTATTATTATCCTCATTTTATGTATACATATGAAACCTGGAAATCCAAGGGGTAAAATCCAAGAATTTCAAAGATAACAGAGCTGTTAGGTGTGGTAGCTGGATATGAACTCAAAGATAAGAGTGGACAGAGATATTTTGAAGACGACAAATAAATTTAAGAGGAGACAAAAAGTAAAAGTTCTAAACTTTAGTAGTTTCTTGCAAGTTATTTTTGAAGCACTTTTCATAAGTTTTTAAATACCAATCAAAAGTTGGTCTTTTAACAGAAATATGCCCTTGGTTTTTATATTTCTGAGATAAAGAAATATATAGGATTAGTAAAGTTATTAGAGGTATGCTAACATCTACTGTCAGGCTGAGATTAAATGAATTTGTTTCATCTTTTCACCCTCTGAAGGTCATATTTAAAACCTCAAAATAGAATGAAATTCTGTAGCTGAAATTCAAAAATGTGTGATTTGTTTTATTCTACCTACCAGACGGTAAATACATTACATTTTTTTATATTCAAGGCAACATTCATTGGTTATTTAAATAAACAAACTAGAAAATGTTCTCATGAGCTTATTTATTCCTTTCATTATAAAAACACTCTAATTATAATTGCACTATACTATTCTTCCTTTGGAACATTCAGTACTGTGCTAAATCGAATAAGATCTGGGGATAAAGAAATCTGTTTGCATTTTATATGTGTTTATAAAATACGCTTGAATTTTTTCTAGGTGCCTTTAACTGTTTTAAATTTATTTTTATCTGTCCAGTTATAGAAAGATATTGAATAAGACTTAATGGGTGTCTTGGAAGAATCTATAAGGTGTATTTGTATGTTATGACTTAGGCCATTTGACAGTTTCATCCCCATGAATTTCCCCACAGGCCTGATCATGTCATCCCCACACCCGTTTTAGTTGTTTTCTGTGACACCTTCACCTCCGTAGACTCCCTTCCTATGTCCAAGTGTAGGGCCTTTCTAGGTGTAAATATTTGGTTCTCCATCTTGTCCACATTTCTCTATCTTACGATCACATTCATTGTCACGCATCCTGTGGTCATTTGGAGAGACATTTCCAAATGTGATTCTTTTGCCCGTTCATGTACTTGCCAAAGCAGTGTGCCTTACACCACCCCTCAGGGATGAGCCCTCTTCCCCTGGAGGCAGAATGGAACCTTGAATGAGGGGTTATGAAGGAAGGTGAGTCCTGGATATGGTGGGATGCCACTGGACGGTGCCTGTCCCAACTATGTGCTTGACCCTTCTTGGCTTGGTAAAGACTTAGTGGAGGAACTAATATCTAGAAAAGGGAAGGGCATTCCAGGCAGAGAGCACAGCATGGGAACATGTACTGACATGGAATTAAAGCTGAGCCTGGAAGCTACAAGTAGAGTCCCTGGCCCTGGCCTGTAAGATGCAGGGGGAGGGGGCTGAGATGAAACTGTGAAGCCAAGTAAGGATTACACCCAGTGGGCCTCCCATGTCTAGCAAAGGAAGGCTTCGGATAGTGGAATGTTTGCCTGGTATAAAGATCATGCTTGCAGCAAAGTAGGGAGTAAACACAAAGAGAATCTAGGTCTAATTTATTGTCTTTCCACATATGACTAGTGCAGATATGTACACACAGTAGGCATTCAATAGTTATTTGCTGAATGAATGGTCCTAAACCAAGCTCAAGATCATTTCAGAATGAGGCATTTTTAGCAAATGCAGACAATCCTCAGATTATGAACTGACTGCATTCTAGAAGTTAATTTGCAAGTCAGTCGTTTGGCACCAAGTTTTCTGTATAAGTACTGAAACATGTTCATTATGGTCCTGAGCTGCTTTTTAGGCTGTGTACTTTTTAGGCTAGGCACTGTTCTGGGAAAAGGAATTCCAAATGAAATTCTGACTGTAGCTCTTTCTACCGTGGCATTTGAAGGGCTGGGTAACTGAATCTAGTGAATAAACTAGATATACTTCCTTACCTCCTGAAGAAAATGCAGTCCCTGTACAAATGATGAATGAACACACACGTAGACACAAACACATAGACACAAACACAAAGCATACACTAAAACACAACTTAGAATAACCAGTATCCTCATTTTCTGAATTTAGTCAGCTCCAGCAGAGTGAAAGGCCCCAGACCTGGGCCCCAACGAATCCCAATCAACTGCACGTCGGGCAGTGCTCAGAGCCTTACACCACTTGCCACAGCACTTGGATTCCTTAAAACAACGAAATCTAGGAGCTGGGCCACACACCAGATGCTTAGGTTATGCATAGATGAACAAGAAATAGTCTTCATCTTGGAGAGAAGGCACGTGTTCACATGGGAGACAGAAGCATTGACAGTTATACCTCAGTGGTCAGGGCGACAATGGAGGAAGGGTCTTGTTAACCCTTCCCGGAGGTATCAAAGAAGGCCTCCCAGAGAAGGGGATGTTTGAGGTGAATCTGAAGGCTAAGTGGGTGTTTCCCTGATGGTTGAGAAAGTAAGGGCTTTGCAGAAGTTACATTATACATAGTCAAAGCTGGGATGCTTTTGAGGAACTGCAAACAGTTCAGCGGGTCTGTAGCCCTGGAAGGAACTGTCATGGGGAAAGAGGGGAGGAGTCAGATTAGGAAAACAGTCTTATCACTGAGGAAAGAACAGTGTTATGGATGGCACGGAGTCCCATGGAATACTGACACTTCAGTGAAAGGCAGAAACAGTCAAGTACTTGTTGAATCACACTGAAGCTAAAATTCTTGCTTTAAAAATGTCTTGCTTGAAAAAAAGTCTGGCTTCGACATCGCTGTTCAAAAGATTCACGGTATCTTGACCCAACAACCGCAGGGATAACTAAGAAATTTCTCATGACCACAAATGCTAACTCAGAAGTAAAATCATCAGGCACTCTTAAATATTCAAAAAGATCTAGTCATAAATATAAATTCCCGCAAACCCCCTGACCAGGTCTCTACATAAATAAACTGGAAAAGTCAGGGCATAGTTTTGTAGATAAAGGAGTTATTGGCACTCTGTTGTTTTGCCTTCCATCTGCTTTTAAACCATGATGAAAGCAAATTAACCTATTACCTGTTTAACAGAAGCGAAAGCATTTGTTCAGAAAGCAGCATGTATTTCAGGAATAGACAGCAATGAATAGTTGTAAAGGGAAGGTAAATACTCTAATCTTGTTTCAAAACTTTTTTTTACAAACTACAACTGCATCTAAAAAAACTGAAGTGGACATATATATATATAATATATATATATATATGACTACAAGGAAGCACAGGACATATGAGTCTTATCAGCACACGACTGAAGGCGACAGATGACAGATGTGTTCCACTCTGTAATGCACAGAGACCTATTCTGATCTTGGAAACACTGAGCTGCAGGACATGGCCAGAGACTGTCTGAGTCTGCCCTCTATTCACACTCGATATCAATATGTATTGCTCTCTTACACTAAAAATTCAAAAGGAGAATTGCAGTAAAACTACAGACATGATCAAAAGCAGCAGCACAGATCATTTTACTTCCAAACTTAAGTATTAACTGTAACAGAACTCTTGGTCAGTAATGAAATAAAAGAATGCCATAATAATTTTGACGGTGGAAATCATATCTGTTATATTCAACAGAGAATTAGCTGCCTCTTTCAGAAGCTCTTAAAACTCCTCAACTAGACAAGTATTTAAATCACTTACATAGTATTTAATTTAGCTCCTCTTCCTACTAATCTCATTTGATGGAACTCTCTAGTCATTGGGTAGGCACTGGATTCTCAACGTTTGTGGGATTCAAAGGGTACAATGTCAGGAAGATGAAAGTGAACTATTATTACATTCATCAGTGCTGATAAATGAAATGAGAATACACTAGAATATTGTTAGTCTATTTATTACTTGTAATCTAGGGGAAAAAAACCTTTTGGAGATAGTGTGACGGATACTGACAATATATACGAATGTCATTTACAAATACAGAATATCAATTGGTAGATCGGTTTTTGGCCCACCAAAGCAATTAAATCTGTTCTGTTGCTGAAGCTACAACTTTAACTCAAAGATAAGCTTGAAAAAATCAAGTGTGTTTTAACGAACTACAAAGCTGTATTCTAAGCAATGTGTGGTCTATGTATGGCTGACAATTAGCATAAAATAAACATCCTTATAAAGAAAGTGAGCCGTCTGTGCACCTCATTAATGAAGTCCCCGATGTCCCCAGGGTGCGGGGCTGCAGATCGGACTGGGTACTGGGGCTCGGCATGGATGGGTCTCTCGTCCAGTCGTCGGATTCCTACAGGCTTAATGGCATCAGGTTCCACGGTATCAGGCTGCTGCAGCTGGCTCAAGTCGTAATCCTGCAAAAGACAAAATCAAAAACCCATGGTAGATGGGCATAAAGATGGAAAATTACAACCTTTGTTTTTAAACACATACCCAGAATGCATAGAAATGAGTGAAATTTAACATAATGGAAAAGTTGCCACCATGAGTTTTTCATGTTATGATTAAATATTTCTTTCACACAGCTCTTTCTTCTGTGCTTTTCATTTCTGCAGTCTGTGCTCCATCTGCTTTCCTATGCTTCTCATCAGTTTCCAATGGAAAACAGCAGTGAGACGAGGCTCCACTATAAAACGAGGAAAAACTGTCTAGAAGATAGAGTTGTACCATAGAAGCAAAGGTACGAACTTAAGGTGGGTGGGGCTCGGGGCTCAGGGCATCCTAACTTACAGCACCTTAGCATGTTAGGTATCTCAAGTTGAAGGAATTCAAAAGCCCAACAGCAAGAGTTGCAAGGTCACTCTAACTCCCCTCATCTTGCCCTTCTTCCTTGAAACAGGTCATAAAACTCCCATGTGAATGGTCCCCTTCCTGTACCAGGAGGAGGGAAGGCATTCTTATCATCAGAGACAGAGAATTTGGGGCTAAGGAATCTGTACAAACAAACCTTGTTAAACTAACCTTAATCTCCCTAGTTACTTCTTCACCATTTACTAGCCCTAGCCCAAACCCTCGGTCTCCTCAATCCTTAGAAATTTATCGTTTCTTTGTCTCAAAGTATAAAAGGTTCCCACTCTGGACACTTCTTTTGGTCTTCACGCTTTGGGAAGCTCCCATGTACATGTAACAGTTTAATAGGATGTGTATGCTTTTCTCCTGTTAATCTTTGTTAGTTTCATTTTCAAACCAAATTGGGGATGGGGATGAAGACTTTTTCCTCTCCTACAATATCTTTAATATTAATTGGGCAAATACCTGGTAGTTTTCAAACCCCTAAATTCTGATGATATAAAATTCTCCAATTTAATGTTGACATTTACAGAGACGGCAGACTTTCTGGGGCTCTTCATAGTTTAGGCTTCATCTTTTGGTCTAAAACCAGCTTAGAACCATTTGTATTATCTCTATAGTGGTTTTGATTTATTCAACACTTGGATACTTACCAGGTACCGGCATTGTTGTAGATACTTTACATGTGCTTGCTCATTTAATGCTCTGATCAGTACTATTTGATGTTAAGTTTTATTATCCCCATTTAAGAGTTGAGATATTGAGTCTCAAACAACCCAAGTAACTAGTCCATGGTCCCAGATCTACTAAGACTCAGAGACAGGTTCTGACTCCAAGCATGTTAGACTTACTTCAAAGTGTAGCTCTTTGACAGTCTTGTAGGACAGTGAGTCAAGTCCAAGCTACAAGGCCAGAGTTAAATAGTGACAAACTAGACAGATAAGTGTGGCGGGCAGGAACGTGAGGAATGATGAAAATAACAAAGCAGACCAAGGGAAGGAAGGTCACTGGCATTCATGTCTGCTATGTGAGTGCCCAGGCACTCACTTTACCAGCCTCTTGAGAATGTGTTCTCACAGATACTTTCTAACAAACCTGTGGAGCATGTTTCATTATCATCTTTTTAGGTGGAGAAACAGATTCAGAGAGCTTGAGTAACTCACCCAGGGTCACACATCTAGTCTGGCGATTAGGATGGGAATCAAAACCAGGCGTGTTCGACTTCACACTGTCAATCCACAAAGTAACTGTCTGCTCCTTGAGGCAGTCACATTCTGACCACCCTCTCCTAAAAATCTCCTTACCGAGAGATTCAGCTACTCTAACCGCTAAAAGCCCCTCCTCTCAGGAGTCTGCAGGGGGCTGCGGGGGGTGAAGCAGGTACACATGGCAAGACAAGCCACCGTGGGATGTCAACTTGGTAAACTGCAAAGTATGAAATGCTCGGAGGAGAAAACTCGCATTAGATTTGAACCCTGAGCAGTCCATGCACTAGGGAGAAAGGACCTTTCTGGGATTACTAACAGCATGAGCAAAGGCATGGGGATGCTGTTTTCTCTTGTCAGGATAGAATACCTCAGATTATCTATACAAAACTTCAGTGAAAACATCTCGATTATGCACAAATGTGCTCCACTTTAAATTTTATAGAATTTATGAGTGATTTATAGACTATCTTGAAGACGTACAACGACAAAACAGATGCAAAGGCCTTTGAAATGCTAAAATGTCATACAAAATAAAAACAGGGATTTATTTAGAGACTTCTGAATGCTTACACACCAAGAAGCATGTTTTTCTGCATGACGTTTAACTGCAGAACTACCAAGCATAAGAGAGCGACAATTCTCGAAGCTTTATATACAAAGGGAAAAACAGGGGCACTTGGGTGGCTCAACTGGTTAAGCCACTGATTTTGGCTCAGGTCATGATCTCACGGTTCATGAGATTGAGGCCTGTGTCAAGCCCTGCCGTCAGCACAGAACTTACTTGGGATTCTCTCTCTCTCTCTCTCTCTCTCTCTGCCCTTCCCCCATTTGCACACGCTCTTTCTCAAGATAAATAAATAAACTTAAAAAAAATAGATTGTAAGTATAATGATCACAGTTAAATATTTTTACACTGAGGGTGTAAAATACTTTATGAGAAGTATGAATTACATGAAATTAAGTAATTGAATCTTATGGGTAAGGACTGTCTTTTACCTGGTGACAAACTCCTTGGTACTCCTCAGTATTTTATAGGACAGTTTTGTACAAGAATATGGAGGAATTTCCTTGGCATAACTGGAGACAAAACGGACATGTTGGCTTTGCTCATGCTACTTCTTACCTGGAAAGAACCTGTGCTCCCTGATTTCTTTCTTTTTTTTTTTTTTTTTTAATTTTTTTTTTAACGTTTATTTATTTTTGAGACAGAGAGAGACAGAGCATGAACAGGGGAGGGTCAGAGAGAGAGGGAGACACAGAATCTGAAACAGGCTCCAGGCTCTGAGCGGTCAGCACAGAGCCCGACGCGGGGCTTGAACTCACATACCTTGAGATCATGACCTGAGCCGAAGTCAGACGCTTAACCGACTGAGCCATCCAGGCGCCCGGTGTGCTCCCTGATTTCTTATACAGCTTCCACTATACCCAAATGTTACAAAGATGAATGCATTTTGACAGGCCAGCAGTGTTGTAAAATTTTTTCTAATAAATTGCCAACATTTAGACATAGGGATAGTTCACCTGAAAATGGAACGATCTGGCAAAACAGAGGTTAAATTCTGATGTCATTTGTTAAAGCTGATTGCAGCTGTCTCCTCTGGACAAGGACAGCATCTCTGCCTGGACTGCTTCCTTTATTAGGGATACATATAACAGCATATTGATTGACAAGTTTTTATCTTTCTTTTGATAGCTTTTTTCTACCATCTTAAGAACCAGAGAGCAGGAACAGTCTTAAAAGGTCTGTGGTCCTGTTCGGTCCTTCTCACCATCAAAATGGCAAACCCATAGGAAATGCTCATTAAAAAATGTGTTGAGTGGGGCGCCTGGGTGGTTCAGTCGGTTAAGCGGCCGACTTCGGCTCAGGTCATGATCTCACGGTTCATGGCTTCGAGCCCCGCATCGGGCTCTGTGCTGACAGCTCAGAGCCTGGAGCCTGTTTCAGATTCTGTGTCTCCCTCTCTCTGACCCTCCCCCGTTCATGCTCTGTCTCTCTCTGCCTCAAAAATAAACGTTAAAAAAAATGTGTTGAATAAGGTCTCAGTGATGATCTTCATGCCAGATGTTCAAAGGAGCAACTGATTCAAGAAACGTGCCTTGGATCACATCACACTCCATGGCAGTAATTCACAATGGGGAGGGAGGGAAAGACCCCCATCCCATCAATGAGATTCACTGCCCTGATGAGTCCTCTGTAATGATGGAAACGTGTCATGTTCCTCAGCTATGCTGCTTTCGAAAAAAGGCAGGAAACCACTGATTTACAGGAAGCTAGAAACTGGGTTAAAACGTGTGGCTTAACGTTTCTCTGAGATGGCTTCCCCTGTCTATTACAAATATGGGATATATAAAAAAATCTGATAATAGTAGGAAGTAGGCAGAAGTGTCTTCAGGTCACAGGGACGGGTTTTTCTGTCCACATCCATCTGTGTTATATGGCAGAGGTCCTGATCTGAGCGTCCAATTTTAAGCCTTTTGATAAGGGGTCACTCTATGCAAACCTCCTAAATTACACATCTTTACAATCCCATAATACTTTACTTAAACACACAAATTACAACATGTAGGATGAGAATTATAAAGAGAATTACAGAGACTGAAAACATGCTGAAGGTCATTGGGTTCATGGTCTTACTTCTGAAGATTATAAAGAAACAATCCAGGAAGAAATCTTTATTTGGTTCCTAAAGCTCTCTAGAGAAAAAGCAGATCTGAAAATTCTCTTACAATTGTCAACCTTTATTTGCAATGTTAACTTCCTAAAGAAATTTAATTTTCAAATGAAAGCCAAGGAAAATCTTGTTTTAACTAATATTTGGAACACGTGTTATTTGGGCAACAACCATTTGTGGTAGGCATGGAATTAACGGTTTTTAGAATATTAACATCGCAAGCAACAAAAATATTTTTTTCCTCATCTATGACTTAAAATGTTATAAGGGTGATACAATTATGGGAGAGTTAGTAAAAAGCTAGCTAGCAGCTAACACCCTGCTTTTGGCTTTTCTTGTTAAAATTCCACTGACTTGCAACGATTTATAATTGGTTCAGTGAAGACACCACGAATCCACCCAAAGGCATTTGGTTATGTTTAAATAAATTAAAATTCTGTCTCGGTATAGATAGAAATTCTGGTACCTAGGTAAAATTTCAAAAAGCTAAAAAAAAAAAATCTAGAAAGCTACATTGCTGGAAAAAATCTGTAGACTCGTGTAATTAAATCTGTTTTAGAGAGTGATGAAAATATTCATTTACTGTTTTGCAAGTATTTAAGGAGAACCTACTGGGTGCCAGATGCCATTTTCAGCTCTGAGTATGTATGAAAGAAGGAAACCAGCCTTCCTCTGGTGCCCTCACTGTCAGGAATGACATGAGGTGCTTTCTCAGTGGAACCTCATATACTCCAATCACAAATCCTTCCAAGTGGGTGTTGTTCCGTCCCACTGATCACCACAGGTCAGAGAGGTTAATCATTTGCCCAAGGTCACGGATGTTAAGCAGTGTGGAAGGATAAAAACAGAGACCACCAGAGCAAGCAAGATTAAAACAAAAAAGCTGCATCTTGTTGCCAAGGGGCCAGTGAAGAAATGTACAGAATAGTCTGCTGAGGGGTAAAACATGAGGGGTTTTATGCGCTAGACGAGCTCAGGGTGGTTCTGCTAACTAGGCGCTGGGATCTAGCACTCTGGTCTGTGCATAGTTGGTTAAAACGTGCCTCACCAACTTTTAGTCAGAACTAGGATTCTTCATTTCCGTCCAACAGATGGGCCTGTGTAGGAGACGGGGAGCCGGAAGGGAGGCACTGAAAGTTCCTGGTCCTGTATCAGCCTCTGCTGGGGACAACGTTGGAGGACCACAACAGCAGCTTCCCTATCTCCCAGGCAAGGGCTGGTACAAGTGGGAAGCTTCCCTTTTATAGCAGCAAAGTAACTTAAAAAATTCCCATATAGATAAGGTAAACATTTTTAATGTTTCAAGACTGAGTGACTGCTAGAAATAAAACTACTAACATGAAAGTAAGTGGACAAAATTCTGAAGGAAAAAAAAAAAGTTATCTGGAAAAAAGCTGACTGTGGCACAGGCAAGGAACTTGAGACAGACCCAAAAAGGAATGGAAGGTGGAAGAGAAGAACTTTATTATCTCACCCCTATAGCTCCTGGCATTAAAATAATTGAATAAAATAGTGATAAGGTGTCAACACATTACCATACAACTGCTGACAAGTAAGTCAAATACCCTTGCAAGCTTTATGTAAATTAGATTAAGACCTGATTTTCTTCCCCTGCGAGATACAGTTATGGTGGTGACTATCTACGCAGGTGAAACGAGGCGGAAAACTAAGTAGAGTCTGGGGATTATTAAAGCCCCCCTCCCTAAAACAAAAGACTTGCTAAAAGCTTTTCTGATTGGAATCATGAACCTAATAGAGATAAAATAACTTGGGGACAGATGAAGGACCTCTATTCTCTGCTTTCATATGCATTGTAATCTCACCAGAAAGCCAGTTTCCACTTCCCACAAGGGATGTAGCCGAGTCCCCATTAAGAGGGAAACGAATGCATCCACGGTTTCTACCTCCGTCGTTTACTGTTCATGCTGCCCTGTCACAGCTTCTTTCAAAACTGTTGTCTTCATGGGGCGCCTGGGTGGCGCAGTCGGTTAAGCGTCCGACTTCAGCCAGGTCACGATCTCGCGGTCCGTGAGCTCGAGCCCCGCGTCAGGCTCTGGGCTGATGGCTCGGAGCCTGGAGCCTGTTTCCGATTCTGTGTCTCCCTCTCTCTCTGCCCCTCCCCCGTTCATGCTCTGTCTCTCTCTGTCCCAAAAATAAATAAAAAACGTAGAAAAAATAAAAATAAAAAAAAAAACTGTTGTCTTCAGAATTTTGAATGAGCCGGTTTCACTCTTTGGCGCAAAATTATGGTTCTGTTGCAGACACTGGCATTGTGGAAATTTTATCACAACTCACTTCCAATTGTAAAATGGGGGAGTATCCTTTTGGGAAAAGGTTGCAAATATAGTTCCACTGGATTTGATTCAACAAATACATTCTGGAGAGTCTGTTGGGTCACAGATGCAGTTATTCATAGAGCTTTTTGTCTACTGTCTTTTAAAAGAATCCCTTCAAAAATGATGACACTTAATAGAATACCTATATAAACAATTATATAAATATGGAAGGTGAAAGTGTAAGCTTCTGGAGAAGTGAGCATGTGACCATGCAGGGCCTGTAGGATTGAGCAGAGTAATCAGGCTTCAGAAAGATGTTTCTCCTCACATCTGAAATTCGTTTTTTATACTAATGTTTGTCATTGCCCACCCTTTCCACACAATGCAGGTACAGCCCTATAAAGATGAAAGCACTTAAAAAAATTTTTTTTTAATGTTTATTTGTTTTTGAGAGGGGGGAGGGGCAGAGAAAGAGGGAGACAAAGAATCTGAAGCAGGCTACAGGCTCTGCGCTGTCTGTACAGAGCCCTATAAGGGGCCTGAACTCACGAACCACGAGATCATGACTTGAGCCAAAGTCGGACGCTTAACCGACTGAGCCACCCAGGCGCCCCAGATGAATGCACTTCTTAACCTGTTCAAGGACATCTGTCTGGGAGACATAGACAGTACTTTCTAAATGTATCTTCAGGCCATATTCCCACCCCAAGCTCCAACTTCTTCTTACGAAAAATACAAATGCCACCATTCAGATAAAATCAAAGTCATTCTGTGTTAGCCTGACCTAGTATTCTATCTTAGAGGAAACCTAAAAATAGGTAATAAAGAAATAACAATATTTGGTTGGGAATATGGCAACAGAGCATCAAAAATCCTTCACTGCTTTAAGTCACATTGTTTTGGAACTTCCTAGAGACATAATCATTAAGACAATGTACATACAAAGGGAACATAGTATGGTGACTGAAAAACATAGATTCTGAAATCAAAATGCCTTGATTCAAATCCTGAATTCACCGTATCTAACTGTGTGACCTTAGGCAGGTTTCATAAATTTCCTATGCTGACCTTCAGAGTATTCAAACTTTGGACAAAACACTAATGAGGGCTCCCTATTTCCTAACCACTAAAGGGGTTGGCAACGCTTTTTTTGTAAGGGCCAGAGAGTAAAAATTTAGGATTTGGGGGCTGTATAATCTCCGTTATACTGTTTCCACCCTGCTGCTGCTACAGTGTAAAAGTAGCCACAGATAACGCATGAACAATGGACACAGTGCATGGTTTGGGTTCTAATACAACTTTATTTATAAAAACAAGAAGTCAGTGGATTTGGCCAGCTGGCACAACTTTGGCAAATACCATTTAGTATCTTAGCGTTGTTTCCCTGGCATAGCATGAACACATAGTTGGCATTCAATATCTTTATCACTGTTATTACTGGGATACTGATAATTTTCTATTCCAATAAAATTAAATGTATTATATTTATGATCAGTCAGGAAGAATGAATATTAAAGTGAATTACATAAATATTTTGTTCATTCCCACAAAGTGACAGGAATAGCAAATAAAAAGCTCATGTGCAAATCACGTGCACATTAAAAATACTTAATGCCCGGTCAGGAATGAATGGGCCTGACCAGTTCAGAATATGCTGCCTGTAGCCTACCAACACGTGTCACCTGTCGGTGTTTTGAAGATAGCTTGCACGAAGGGAATGACAATGTACTCATCCAAGCCCTGGTGAAAGTTTCCTCTTAGGAAATCAATATCAGTCTTTGAATAACTAACTTATACTAGTATTTGCAGGTGGGTCTAAATGGACGAATAACTTGGGAACATAACAGAGTGTGCTTTAGCCAACAATAAAAATGTTGAAAGCGGCCTCCACTGTTACGTCCAGATTCAGCCATCTGTCAGTTTGCTTATACAGCAGAAAGATTTTGTAAAACAGTTATTTCAAAGAATCAAATACACCAGCGTTAAATTATATAATGTCATTCTCTGCTTGGGTCGGAGGGTCTGGCTTGGCTGCTCTTACTGGGGCGCGTTCCTGAGATTGGCAGGAAGTCCATGGAGACCACTGGCTCAAGCAAAGATCCCTTGACTCAGAGAAGTGGCTCCTTTGGTCTCAAGGGGCTTTCTCACACCTGTACTCCAACCTGCTATTTAGGCAGCCAGCCTGGATTTAAAATTTTAGCTCCTGTCACACAGCTTATATACATGGATTTTTTTTTTTTTTTGTAATAACTTGGCTGCTCAGAATTCTCTGGATTCTACCTTTCTTAATGCTAAAATGTGCTCAATACTGCAAGCCATGCTTAATCAATTAATTGAGTCTTACTCTCTGTCTTTTCTAAAGCCAGATTACCAGTAGTCTTCTGATAGGCTGTGGCTAAGCACCCAGCCTCACTGGTCCTACCAGTAACACCTGCCTGCTACAAATCAGCACCACTAAATACAACATCTATCACACCGCCACCAGCAAATGCATTAGGAGTTTGGTCTCTCAAGCCATGTGGACCTGGGTTTGAACAGGTCTGCTACGCAGAGCTGCTGGGAGGATTGTAAGAGAAATGCAAACAAACTAAGGGCACAGCACAGAGCCTGACACAAAAGTCTGCATATGTAATGAGTGCTAGCATTTATGAATGTTATTATCCTTTCCTGAAGACATCAGATTTCAAATAACGAAAGTGAAGTCGTCATCAGTGTACCGCTTCAATTAACTGTGTAGATAGACTTGTAAACTAAGAGGTTCAGGGGCCCCTGGGTGGCTCAGTCAGTCAAACGTCTGACTTCGGCTCAGGTCATGATCTCATGGTTCGTGGGTTCAAGCACCACATCGGGCTCTGTGCTGACAGGTCAGAGCCTGGAGTCTGCTTCGGATTCTGGGTCTTCTCTCTCTGCCCCTCCTCCGCTCAAACTATGTCTCTCTCTCTCTCTCTTTCCCCTCAAAATAAATAAGCATCACAAAAAAATTTAAAAAAAAAGAAAAAAGAAACTAAGAGGTTCAGGAAGAAGGCCCAATGCACATACATTCTGTGAGCACACGTCCGGTGTGAAATGTCCTAGGTACAGGAAAAACAATGAATAGGACAAATCTCTGCCCTCACAGAGCTTAGGATCGGGGGCAGGACTAGACGCAAAAGTTCAAAACAAAGTAGACATGGGATGCTGCAGGTCACAGAGCAGAGACACTTGATGCAGCTTGGGATTCCAAGGGAAGATGTTTTGAGATGAGTCTTGGTGGCTAAAGAGAGTCGGGCAGGTGAAGACCACAGACTAATGCCATGGAAGTGTGAAGTCACATGTCATAGGTATAGAGGTACAGGTAGTTCAATCCTACTGCAGTTTAACATGCAATATGAGGAGAAACTAAGTCAGCAACCCTCAGAGTCCCCATTCCTCAAAGCCAAGTCCTGGGTCACAGGAACTGTGGGA
Organism: Panthera uncia; assembly: GCF_023721935.1. Taxonomy (NCBI): domain Eukaryota; kingdom Metazoa; phylum Chordata; class Mammalia; order Carnivora; family Felidae; genus Panthera; species Panthera uncia. The sequence continues at coordinate 43,576,059 of NW_026057586.1, read as the reverse complement.
TCTTACCTCACCTCAGGCACCTGAGCTCCACTGAAAGTGGTGTCAAAGAGATTCTGAGGATCTCAGTTACAGAAATACTGACATTAATTTCCAGAAATCACATAAGAAATCAATTTCATTTAAAAAAAAGCTGATGGTAACTCATACAGCAATTACATCTGGATCCTTTGGGTTTTGAAATCCTGGGCCACTAAAAAGAGCTCCTATCAGGACTAGGAGCATGAAACTGCATGCGATACCTTACCCTGAAGTTACACGTGATCCCTTACACATGCAAGTGCTGGTCCCTGATCAAGAAGACGTTAGTATCTCCCTGGGATATACGAGGAGCATTCACCAGGTAAGGTAAAGTTGCCCTCCCTGGTTTTTAAGAGCCTTACCTACAGTGTCTCACTTTCATGAGCTGCTGCACCTCTTGTGTGTCCCCTGTGTCCAGGGACCCACTTCCTTCCAACGTATCTGGATGGGTCACAAAACAATGCGCGTGAGCTAGCAATCTAGTGTGGGTGGGTCCTATGAGAAAACTGTTCTCAGTCTCAGAAAAGATTCTGTACGCTCAAATACCTAACAGGGTGGGGCAGAGACTCCCAGCTGGTCACAGAACCCATTACGTCTACTTACTAGGCACACAGCCAACAGATACTTCCTAGGGAATGGGGAGTGGAAGTGATGTGTGCCAGGCATAGCCCATAAAAGTCTCCACAAATCATCCTCCCTGCCCTTGGGTCATTCAGGGATTGCAGGTATGGCTGAGTGACCCTGAAAGCAACATGTGGACAGTCGGAGAGTCTCTGATCCTCTGGGTCCCTTATGACTGTGTGGAGTGGGATGGACCTTCCCTCCCTACCCCCAACTCCTATGACCTAACCCCAATTACCACTAAGTAAGTGAGAAATACATTTCACCACGCTTAGATCACTGAAATTTTAGTTTGTTATAGCAGCTAGCCTATTTTAACTAATTCCTCTGGTTAAATATATTTGTGGCCAATCCACTTTCTTTTCCTTAAAAAAAAAATAGTATAACAGAAAATTGTCGCATGGTTTCAGAACACTATGATACCTCCTCCTTGTAGAAATCTGCTTTTTGTTAATCCAAAGCCTAATAATTGTTATGTAATTTAATCAGAGTCAACAAAAATAGATTTCTATAAAGGATTGGCTTATAACATAAGTCAATAAAGCTGGTCTGGAATGAGAATGAGAAAAGAAAGACAATGATAGAACATGCTTGCCCTGCTTAAAGAGAGAATCTTCTACTTGGTTTCCAGTAACTGTTGTCAAGGCAGAATGCAAGTCATGTTTCTAGATCTTTCAATTTTTTCGAGAGGATTGTGAGATCCAAAATTTATGTGATTAAAAAAAAAATTTATACCCTGCAAGCTGAAGAAAACACAGCTATGGACATCTTATGAACACATGCCCGTCCCTCCCCACGCACAGTCTATGAAGTGTGACTTTTTTGTATGTTTATTTATTTATTTTGAGATAGAGAGAGAGCACGTGCATGCGAGTGGGAGAGGGGTAGAGAGAGACAGAGGAAGAGAGACAATCCCAAGAGGATTCACCACTGTCAGTGCAGAGCTTCATGTGGGGCTCAAACTCACAAACCGTGAGATCATGACCTGAGCTGAAATCAAGAGTCGGACACTTAACTGACTGAGCCACTCTGACACTGCTGAAGTGTGATTCTTAAATGACACAGAATGCAGCTTTCAGAAACGTCCCTCAAATCATCAGGGCTCATCAGGTACTTTCTCTGAGAGCTCAGAACCATCTCTGATGCAAAAGAAAAACTCTAGTTTTAGAGCAATATGCTAAAATTTAAGAAACCAAATTTGGGAATTCAGAAGAAGTCCTCACAGGCCTGGGATGTGAAAAAGCTCCTGAGCTCAAGAGGTGCTGGGTCTTGTGTGAAGAAAGTGAGAGACAAAATTCTAGCCGACTGGAGTGTTAACACTCAGCAGCAGTGGTGTGGGAAGACGGACCAGGTAGGCAGGGGATGGTAAGGGCCAAGAGTCCAAGAGTGATCACGAGAAAACCAATGTGGAACCTTTAGGTGGCCACTCTCACTTTCTGTAATGACCATCTCTGACCAGTGTCAGCTTTAATCTCAGCTGAGTTTGCAAGCCCTGCTCCCCTAATGCTGCCCTTGAGTCAGCAGCCATGGTCCAAAGGATCCCTGTGACCACTCACTGTCACCTGTGAAACCTCCCAACATGGACAGTGGCATCCTCTCTCACAGATCCAGAGTCCCCATAGGAGTCCCTCGGCCCCAAACTCGGAATGGGAAAATTTTCAAGTGAAATTTTAAGGGCAGAGGAAGCTGCTGGATGTCCCAGAGTCCACTTCTTCTGATAAATTCAAATGGCATTTAGGAAGGCATTGTTTTAATTGCCTGGCTGAGCCTGAGCTTTGCCAAGGATGGGACAGGATCCGGTAAACAAACCACTTTCTTTGGACTCAGATTGGACAGGCATTTAATCCCCACTTCACTACTTCCCAACAGTGTGTCCCAACTCTGCTGTGCTGTGGGAGGGTCAAACGAAATAATATATATAAAGCAGTAAGTATAGCGCCTAACTCATTGGGTACCTCGAACAATAGCTTTTGCTATTATTATGGAGAATGAAACTGTATAATGGTAAGTGATTTAGGTCGAGGTTGTTTAAAGCGAGCACGAGTGAGTGTTGTAACACACACTCCACAAATGTTTGTTTAATATAGAAGCAATTGTAATTAAGTCTAAGCTTTAAAGAGCAGAAAGCTAACAGTTTCCGTTTCCTATCCTGCGGCTAAAGGGATGGTTCCATGAAAAGCGAGCCACTGGCTATATTGTACATTCACCCAGATTTTATTAGTGATGCTAATATGGACGGAACTCATTGAAAAGAACATCAAAAGCTACACAGTAACTGCAACCAGCTCCATTGGCCAAAAAGTGCACCAATGAACATTTACTAATGGGGGTAATTAAACATGGCTTGATAACCACCAAAAGCCCTGCCGATTATGGCAGTGAGGCAGATAAAGAAGGAACCTCACCCTCTAAAAAGAGAGCAGACATTATACTAAAAGCGTCTGTCTGTCCAACAGCCAACAGATGCTCCTGTTCAGAGGGCATCTAACACTCGCTTCCAATATGGGACCAACCTAGGGTCCTGATAACCTGAACCAGAGCAGAGGATCTACAAGCACTGGTCAAAGTCTATCACACACAAGACAAAAGGCACAGATGAGTTGTTGTCGTTTTTCTTGGGCTTCTTAGCTATTTTGTTAAAGAAATTAGCAACCTGTATCTTGGCACAGAGCTTAGACAGCTAGAGATGCTAATCAGCGGCTAGGAAGGTCAGGACTACCCTTGTAAAGGACTGCTTTGCGTTGTTTTCTTTCTAATCAGTTAGCTCTTTAAGAAGGATCTTTTCTCTTGGCAGGAAAAATAGGAATCTTGGCCAAGCCAGCCTGAGGCTAGGTCTTCTGGATCCCCAGCACCTGTCACCACACTGGTTACCTGGCATTTACCAACTGCCTCAACTAACCTCTGAGACCTGCCCATCCTTTGAAAACGCTGGTAATTTTTTGGAATTGCCCAGCTGAGACATCGAGAAGACCACTGCCTGATTACGACAAACCATGTCTGCCTGGTGTGGCACGGTCCCCATCCACATCTTGAGGCAGCACCACATCCTCCATAAAATACTACCTCCGTGTAATAAAAATCGACTAAAACTCCTCGAGAATGCAACATGGCAGTAATCCCATTTCTGAGGCTTACTCTGGTAAAGAGATAATATCTGCCCCCCAAAACTAATAAAAATGTATGAATCATATTCTGTTGCTAAAAAGGCTTAATGCACACTACAAAGAAATAAGTCATGGGAATAAAAGGCACAGCATATGGAATGCAATCAATGGTATTGTAAAAGTGTCCTCTGGTGACAGGTGGTAGCTACACTGGCCGTGAGCATAACATAACGTACAGACTCGTTGAATCACGAGGTTATACACCTGAAACTAGTGGAACGTTGTGTCTCAACTAGACTAAGAAAAAGAAGAAATGCACTTTCTAACAGGGGGTCACATGTGAATTACAGAAATAGAAACAGAATGTATTTCACAAAACTGAACTTCTCAGGAACTGAGCATACTTTTAAGATTTAAAGCAACAGCAGGGTGCCTGGGTGGCTCAGTTGGTTAAGCGTCCAACTTCGGCTCCGATCATGGTCTTGTGGTTCATGAGTTTGAACCCCACATTGGTCTCTCTGCTGTTAGCACATAGCTTGCTTCAGATCATCTGTCTCCCTCTCTCTCTGCCCCTCTCCTGCTCAAGCTCTTTCTCTCTCTCAAAAATAAAGAAAAACATTAAAGCAATAACATCTTATTTAGAAAATGGAAAAGTGTTTGGATTAAATTCACTCAGAAAGTAAGAGTACTGGGGGGTGCCTGGGTGGCTCAGTTGGTTGTCTGACCTTGGCTCAGGTCATGATCTCACAAGTTTGTGATTTCAAGCCCCACCTCGGGCTCTTTGCACACACTACGGAGCCTGCTTCAGATCCTCTGTCTCCCTCTCTCACTCTCTCTCTCTCAAAAATAAATAAACATTCAAAAAAAAAAAAAAAAAAGGAAGGCAAAACAAGTAAGAGTACTAGGGCACCCGGGTGGCTCAGTCAGTTAAGCGCCCAACTCTTGGTTTTGGCTCAGGTCATGATCTCATGGTTTGTGAGTTTAAGCCCCACCTTGGGCTCTGTGCTGATGGTGTGGAACCTGCTTGGGGTTCTCTCTCTCTCTCTCTCTCTCTCTCTCCCTCTCCCTCTCCCTCTGCCTCTCCCTTGCTCACACACACACTCTCTCTCAAAATAAATAAATAAACTTAAATTTTTTTTTTAAGTAAAGAAAATAAGAGTATTAAACAAAGGGTTTCTTTTCCTTATGGAAAAAGAAGGTAAATGATAAATTCCACCAAGAACGTTGATGCAAATCTTGATGAATCCAGTTAGAGAATCTGTACAAAAAGATATGAAGACACTACTAAGTGACAGCAATGAAAACAGGTGGTAGTGGCCCAAGAACAGGCAGATGGCACAAGTAGAATAGTACGGGGTCAGGCAGCCAACCCACAGACCCACACGTGTAGAATGACTTGCTTTCTGACGAGTGGGCCCTACAGTGCAGTGGAGAGAGCTATCTCTGTAGTAAGCAGTACTGCATATCAAGAAAGAAAACAAAAAAGAGCTCTGATAAATATCTTATACCAAATGAATAATCCATTAGAGATAGATCACAGACAGTATGACTGGTAAAACAATAAAGCTTCAAGAGGACAATATGAAGTTGTTGTGTTTTGTTTTATGTTATTTATTTACTTTTCGTTTCAGAAGGAGAACTCATTACCTCGGTAGGAAAAGTTTTCTTAAACTAAAGGACATAAATGTACTAACCATAATGGAATAAAATTGATACACTGGACTTCATTAAAATTAAAAACTTTTGTTCATCATAAGACACCATTAGGAGACTAAAACAGCGAGTTACAGAATGGGAAAAGCTATTGACAAAACATCTATCTGATGAAGAAATGATATCCATAATATATAAGGACCTCCTACAGATCAATAAGACAGAGGCAGACAACATAATAGAAAAGGGGACACAGAAGCCAAACAGAGACCTCACAAAGAGATCAAAATGGTAAGTCAGTCAGTAGGAACATCCTGATTAGATCATACAGAGACACATGCCATCTTAGTGGCTGAAATTTAAAGACTGAAAAAAACCAAGTGCTGGTGAGGACATAGGGCAATGGAATCATCATGCACCAGCATGGCAAGGGGAGGGGCCAACCAGTACTGTCTCTTTGGAAAAGTGGCAAGATTGTGCTAAAGCTGCACACAGACACATTCTAGGATACAGAAATTCCAATCCCTGAGGACATACCAACAGAAATGCACACACACATACACACACACGTGCGCACAAAGAATATTCATAGCAGTTTTATTCATAACAATTCAATTGTATGAACTCAGTCCAAGTATAGTAAAATGGATGAATAAAATGTGGTTAATTCCTACAAAAGAATACTTTTCAGCAATGATAAAAATGAACTACTTCTGTATATAGCATGGATGAATCTCACAGATAGAAGTCTGAGTGAAGGAAGCCAGAAACAAAAAGTACCTACTATACGATATCCATTTACATAATGAAATATAAAGCCCAGTTATGTTGTTCCATGGTGATGGAAATAAAGAATACTGGTTATTTTTGCCAGACAGCATCCTTCCTGGCAGGGGATACAAGAGAGGCTCCCGGGTGCTGGAAATGCTTTTATTGATATGCATGGTTGGTTACATTCTTAACCCTTATAAGAAGCCTTCTGCTTCTCGTTGGGATATAGGAACTCATGGGACCATTATTCACATTCTAATACAAAGAATAAGCCAGGTAAGTTACCACATCACAGATTTTTGAAACCATAAGATAACTGAGAACATAATGAGGTCCACTGAATAAAAATAAAGAAACTAACAAGCTCTAAGAAAAATAAGACCTATTGTTGCTTTTATCTCTGGAGAAGGAGAGAGTGGATTCTGTGATTAAGGAGGTACAGGCTTCTAGTTATGGAATGAATAAGTTATAGGGATAAAAGTTACAGCACAGGGAATATATATAGTCAATAGTATTGTAACAGCGTTGGATGGTGACAGATGGCAGCTACACGTGTGATAAGCACAGTAGAACACAAAGACTTGTTAAATCGTTATGTTGTACACCTGAAACTATATAGCATTCTGTGTCAACTACACTTCAATAAAAAGGAAGCACTAAAGCCAATAAATAAAATATTTTTAGAAACTATGTCCTGAACAACAACAAGAAAGGTAGGGAGAGGAACATGAGGACAAATCATTCAGACTTGCAAGAAAACTTTAGTGGCCACGAGTGGACAAGCTTGACAGATTCACATCTTGAGGGAGTGTCTACAACTCTTTCCACAACCCTCTATCTGCTCGCTAAGGGTGTGCACCAAAGGGCCAAAGCCCTGTCAGGCTGAAGAGGAAGTCCGGATTTGATAACTGACAGAGAGCTGATGGGGGTGTGACACCAGAGACAGGAAACTCATTAGGATGCTATTGCGGAACAGTGATGATTCTAAGTGAAGGCAGTGGCCTTGGTGATGGAGATAAGCAAATGGATTTCACGAACCACTTCAGAGGTAGAAGAGACAGAACCCTTGGTGTAGCATTCCTACAGGGCATATTTTATTCTGCTGTTATGAGGTAAATCATACAATAAATAAAAAGCCCGTTACGTAACTTTCTCACAGCTTTCTCTATAAGAGGACTGCAAGTGGAAATCATAACACAGACACCACGATGGACACAGGCTTTTGATCTAGATGAGCATGGCACCAAAGAACCAAATGGCTACCAAGAGATACCATCGCAAGGCCAATACTAAATAAAGATACTAGACACAGAAGACAATATAGAGAAAGTTCCAAAAAAATCCTTGGATTATTGGGGAAGTGAGTAGGAAACAAAACATTCATGTCTAAAAGCTTAGCTAGGGGCAAAGAAAACTTCAGAGGTCAGTAAAAGAAGAGGCTGAAGATTGATGGTGATGATTTTAATAAATCTGGCAATAGATAACTTCGACTATTTGATCTCAAGAATCAATCTATGTGGATAAAGTCAATAAAGGAAATCAGTCCTTCCTAAAATAACTACAACAATAAAACCTCATGGAACAATTTCTCAAAGGGACTGGACGGGAGGGGGGAGAAAGAGAGGCAGATCAGGTGGCAGTGAGTGCCTTGATCCAAACTCTCAGATGTAGAGAACGATCTTGCCTCTTGCCTCTGGGCCTCCAATTCTACGCAAGATCCCATTATGACTGCTGGCCTTCCAGTTAGTACTATTTATACTGAAGCTTCACGGAGTTGGGTTTAGATTTATGCCTAGAAAGTTATGCACAATGACATAAAAAATTAAAATACAGAGAGTAGACTTAGGAGGTAACGTGATCGATACACGTTTGCTGATCTTGAACATAGCTCAGGAAAGTGAAAGGATAGATTAATTAAGGATTAAGCCAAACATGAATTTTAATATCCGAAGACATTTATAAGCAAGAAACCCTGGGGCATATTTATAGAGCCACTTTAATTAGTCAGTATTCAAAGCAGCTTTACACATGAGTCAAGTTTTCAACATATTTTAATAAGCATCTCTTCTAAATGCAAGAGTTGAGGTTCTGTAAACCAAGCATGGAATCTGGAATCAGAAAACGTGGGTCTCAGTTCTGGCTTTGCCAGTTACAAACTCTGAGAGCAAATCACACAACTTGCTACAAGTGTAAAATAGAAAACTCTAACGGGTTGCCATAAAGACTGAACACAACAAGGATGTGAACTGCTTTGTAAAACAAAAAGTGATACATCATTTCCTCAAATGAGTAGAGAAGAGAAAATATGTTCACAAAAATTTGCTTTTATTCAAGTTAACAGTCGTATCACAAATGTCTACATATATATTTAAGACAAAGTAGATTTGAATTTACTGATAATGATCCAAGACCCAAGAATTCTGGTTCTTATTTATTCATTTATTTATTTTTATTAAAAACATTTTTTTTAACGTTTATTCATTTTTGAGAGACAGAACAGACCGTGAGCGGGGGAGGGGCAGAGAGAGGGAGACACAGAATCCAAAGCAGGCTCCAGGCTCTGGGCTGTCAGCACAGAGCCTGACATGGAGCTCAAACTCATGGACCACAAGATGATGACCCAAGCTGAAGTCGGATGCTCAACCGATTGAGCCACCCAGGTGCCCCTCTGGGCTCCTTTTTTGACCACAGCCCCAGAGTTTGCATTTGTACAAGGAAATAACCTAATTAACAAAGTATCTTAAAAAAAATGCTTGTCATGGTGATGTCTTGTGGATTACATTAGTATCTTCCAGCTAATTGCAAGAGGAGCTATATCAGAGCAGTTAGTTTAGGCTGTGACATCAGACAGACCTGGATTCAAATCCTGTATCTATCACTTCTTACTTGTTTTTGAGAGTCCCATCACCTTTAGCTCTGTTTTCTATCACAAAAGTAGAGACTTTCATAGAACAGTATCACAAGTTTCAAAGATTTAAGAGATAATAGCATATAATGTACTTGGTAGAATGCCTGGTATGTGCAGGCATTCTAAGTGTTAGCTGGGATAATACCTAAAATCTGCACATAAAGATCTTTGTGTTTCCCCTTCTGGTCACTCTCAACTCTGAATGCATATACGGTGCCCCATGTACACAGTGATACAGAAGCTCATGCTATTTTATAGCCAGATGGGAACTTCAACATTTGTTGAGCAACTACTATGAGCCAGGCATCATGAAAGACACTACAGATACAAAGATGAACTAGAAATTATTGTCTCTAATTTCAAATACTTCTCAAGAATGTAAGACTCTTGAGGGCAAATATTTGCTGACTTTTCCCACTTCCATATCCCCAGTGACCAAAATAGTGTCCGGAATATTGAACTTGCTTGGTAAATATTTGTAGAATGAATTATCTAGTGCTTGTCTTGTGTATATAGTAGATATAAATCCCATTGTAGAAGCCACTTTTACTTCTATTTTGGGTATCCAATGAAGGGGACATATAAAGAGACACATTTTTATTAGCATTATTTTAACTGAAGCTGGGTTTAAGTCCTAGCTCCTTGAAACAATGTTAGTGATTTTCTTACAAAATAAATACAGTGACATCTGGCACTTTGAAAAAAAAAATTCAAGAAATGTGAAGGACACCTAGGGAAGAATTCCCACCAAGTATTTGATAATGTGATAAGCAAAGGAACCTTGATACCATTTTCTTACTGCACATATTAACATCTGTTCTACCACTGAGATTATAGGATCACAAAATTCCATTTTAAAGGTTTAAAATATAGCTCACCTGATCTTCTTCTCCTCCACCTTCTTCATCATATTTTAAAATATTATCTCTTACATCATCTTCTGGATCAATTAAAAGTTGCTTGGCCTGGCGCTCTTTATCCCGGCGTTTCATCCATACCACAAACATCAGAACGAGGACTAGGTGGAAAAAGAGTAAAAAACAGCATAATGTCATAGCTTTTAAAACATGACCTTTCTCATCATAGCCTTTAATACCACTAACACACTTATATGGGTCAAAAGCTTGTAATGCAGCTTCCTCTCTCTTATCTCTTTCTGGCCTCCCGTGAAGAGACAGAAGACAAAGCAGGGTTCAAGCACTGGGTATTGAGTGTGAAACCCTGGGTTCCAGAACCTGGTGTCCTTTGAACTCACTGGCGAAATGTCCATCCTCAATATTATCATTTACAGATGGGGATGAGAACCATTTCCATCTCTCCCTTCTGCTTGCTGGAGGATAGGATACTCCTAATATAAGGGCTTGTAAATTCTAAACCAACAAACAATAGTAAGTTAAATTGTTACTTGTTATGTAACTGCTATTTCACTGAGGTTGCTCGGGCCATCATTATACCCTTGGAAATCAGAGGGAACAGTACTCCCCAAGGAAGGTAAGTGCTTGCCAGGATGACTTGGGGGGTAAATCGGAACTGGATCGCCAATTGGATCTTGAGGATTTTGGGCTCCCAAAGGCTGTGCTTTTCTACTACACCATTCTGCATTCCCGCTCCTATTAAACTGCACGTTTCAGGTTAAGAAGCCGACGGGATTCGTTGGTGCACTGAAGTAACATCAGGCTTTCAGGCTTTACATTTTTGTGCCAGATCTGGCACCATGAATCTTCCAGAGGGTTGACGTTAAAATCAGCACCAATTCATTTTCCTTCAAAATGCTAGTCACCCCTTATGCCAAAGTCCGTCATGTCGAAGTCTTTCCTGATAAGGTTGGCATATATGCCACATTTTAGTTCAAATTGAAACATGTCCCTAAGTGCACATCGAAGAGCGCATTCTCTCTAAAATCTGAGGATATCAGTTTACATCCTGAAGCAAGAGATTTAATGACTCCTATTTGAGCACATTTTTATTATTGGCCATAAAAGTAAATATCCTCCTTTTAAAGCCAGATACATGATCTCATTTGCCATTGTTCCAGGGCTAAATCTAGCAAGTGGATTATTAGTACAGCAATGCAGGTTTCAAATTATAGTCAAAGTAGTCTCCACACAGGAAGTAAAAAATGCTCAGGCTTCTATGGTAATTGCTTAGAATAAAGGGACAGAATTCTAAATTACCAGAACACTTGTAAATGGAGAAAACATAAAAGAAATGGCCAACATTTTCAAGAAAGTGATTGGTGTGTAGCATGATCACACAATAAACTAAGTCCTACTGCTATTTAACAATAAAACACAGGGCCAGGCAATTTATCCTTTTAACCTGCATGCTTAGAAGGGGCTCCTAAAGGACTTTCCAGTGGTTAATTTCTTGCATTCCATTGAACCAAAGATTGCAAAGTATCTGAAAAAGGAGCAGTTCCTTAATCTAGACTTGCTCTAAAGACAGACAATTTATTGAGCTGTGTAATCATTTCTATTATCAAATGTGCTGTATGAAGTATAATCTCTCACTATTTTACATAGCCCTTCAGAAACAAATACCTTGATCCCTGCATGACTGGAGTTAGCTGCTGACTGCGCTTTATGCAAAGGAAAGCCAAGGAGAGCAATATATTTATTTTCCTAAATCATCAACTCCGTGTCATAAATTCATACTCAAATCATGAGTGCTCAAACTTAGCTAAGATGGTTTAACATTTTCCTATGAAAAGAGTTTGCTACAGCTCACCAAGCCATCAGTGCCAGAGAACGGCAACGGGGCATGAGAGGGGTGCACTGGCTGGGTTTGCTGCAAACATGTAAGTGCTTGAAACAGTGCTCAGGGTTTTTCTCCCTCGGAAGTGGACCTGACTGCCCCACATACAACTTGGCAAGAAAGTGCTCTTGGTTGAAGAGAGTGGTTAGATTGTTTTGAAAGGTAAACAGCAAAAAGTTACTTTGCAAAACATCTAGGGTGGGAAAAGAATTTAAAACCCAAGAGACAGGGGCACCTGAGTGGCTCAGTCAGTTAGGCAGCCGACTCTTTGATTTCCGCTCAGCTCATGAGCTCAAGGTTCAGGGGTTCGAGCTCTGCATCGGGCTGTGAGCCCAGAGCCCGCTTGGGAGTCTCTCTCTCCGTCTTTTTGCTGCCCTTCTCCTGCTCTCTCCCTTTTTCTCTCTCTCAAAATAAATAAAAAACATTAAAAAAAATAAAATCCTGGGGCGTCTGGGTGGCTCAACTGACGTTGAGCATCTGACTTCGGCTCAGGTCATGATCTCACGGTTCGTGGGTTCGAGCCCCGCATCGGGCTCTGTGCTGAACCCTTGTTCAGAGCCTGGAGCTTGCTTCAGATTCTGTGTCTCCTCCTGTCTCTGCCCCTCCCCAGCTCGTGCTCTGTCTCACTCCGTCTCTCAAAAATAAACGTAAAAAAAAAAAAACCAAATTAAAAAAAATAATAAAATAAAATCCAAGAGACAATACAACTACTTACTGAGCAGGATGATGATGCAAAGGAGGATGGCGATAATGGCTCCTGTGCCAAGCCCTGCACCCACAATTCTGTCCACATCGGTGCAGTCCCCATTGGAGTCACACTGGCAGACCTTCACGCGAAGGATGGATATATTTGACTTGGGAGGATTACCCGAATCTGTGATTATGATTGGAACTTCATATATCCCAGCTTCCAGAAATTTTATCTTCAAATTAAGTTGAGCAAAATCACCTACACGAAAAAAGGAAAAAAAAAGTTGGTAGTTAATACATAATACGATAAAAATACGCAGAATATTCGAGAACTGCATTTACTACGTAACAGCATATAGTGAGCAATACAATTATGCTGCATTATGAAGGTTTTTTTAAAGCTGTGGAAGCTTTTAATATCTTATTTAACTTTAAGTAGCTTTTAAAATATATTTAATGAGAAGATTATAAGGCACCTAAAATTAACTTTTCATATCAGGCTTCAAAACCTCTCAACTGCACATATAGTCAAATAATTAACCTGTTCTTACCATTAAGCCGAGTGATGGTCCAATTTCTCTTAATAGTCACTGGAGACAAAGGAAGATCAAAAGCAAATGGTCCAGCATTTGGATCGATGTCATAATCAAGTGCTGTGATGTTAATTGAATTGGGGTCTGGAGTTTCGCAAGTCTCTGCCTCTTGAGGTAACACTTGAGGGGCATTGTCATTAATATCAAGTAAATAGATCTGCAGGGTTCCCGTTCCGCTCATAGGGGGGATTCCTTAAAAGGAGAAAAATCACAAACCAATACTGAGCAATTCTTTCCCACGAGTCTCCATTATGGTGGAATCCTCCAAGTTTCTAGCCTGCTTGCCCTTACTGTTGTATAACCTTGGAAAAATCTAGTAGCCACAGCCTCTGGCACACTGTTTTTCCAACAAGGCCACTTCTTGCTTCCTTCCTAGCATGACCCGGAGCTGCCACTGTTGGGGTGCAGGACTGAGCCCTGTGACAATGCATGGCACCCCTGCAGAGTGTGCTTCTACACCTGCCCTGCTGTCGCTGTCCGTTAACTCTGGGCCTTTTGTCTACCACGCTCCTCTAGGCGCTGTGGGGAACACAAGAGAAGCAGAACATGGGGCTCATGATCTTTTGGACCCTACTCTTGATGGAGGACTAAGACATACGCATGAAAGAGCATGAGATTTCCTTTAGAGCTTCAACACAGCCATGAAATATTTAATCTACAGGAAACACAGACCCACAGACCTCATCTCGGGAAGAAATGCCATGGAGAAGAGAAATGGTACTACCTGCCTGACCAAGTGTTAGGCTGTTTTATATACATTATTTCATTGTAATCCTATGAAGTACATTTGAACGGATTGGGAACCCAAGACTGTGTCAACTGCTCATGGTCACACACTCCTGTAAGGGCTGCGGTTGCTCCTAAAGATGGGTCTGCCTGACCCTAAACCCACCCTAAAGATTTCTCTACTACGTTTTGTGATAATTTAGCCTCTGTGAGATTATACGTATTTATGATGTTATATTATTATATATAGTGACATAATTATTGTATTTAGTGTAATTACATAATAGACATTAAATATAGTAAAATAGAAATATAAAAAAATGTTAAGATTATAATTCAGGCACCCAGAGGTTTAAGTGACCCAGCCAAGAACATGCAATTAGGAAGGTGCACACATACATGCTGAGGAAGAGGCAAGGAGAAATCTCTATGGACCTGTCTGAGGCTATAGATGGTGCTGAAAGCAGAGAGAACAGAGGTGAACAGACACGGAACAGACACGGGGGCTGCAGACAATATTCTAATAATGACCATAGCACCAGGAGCTCTGGGATACTCCACAGTTTGAAGACCTTTCACACTCATTATCACGTGTACTATTATTTGACTCTCATAACAACTTTATAGAATAGGCAAGACGCAAAAACAACTTCTCAGTAATGAAACCAAGGCACAGAGAGTATAAAACCTTGCCCAGTCATTAAGGAATGGACCTGGGGCTCCACATCCAGCCTTGATTTAGAGTCAAGTGCATTTGCAAAGCATCAGAACTACACAGAGATGCAACCAACTACTTCTCTCGCATCCCAAACACCCTTTCAATTAGAAAAAATCCACCTTGGTGAATGACAAATCTTGTTGTAACTCACAACTAACATTCATACATATAATTTTATAGCCCTTTAAATCTCAACATAATAGTGCAAGATATATCGCTTTAAGTTCCCTCATGGAGGGAAGCTACCCCTTACGTGCAGTGAGACCACTCGGCCACAGACACTAAGGCCGAGCTCTGATGTGCAGTGGCAAAAGCTGTCCCTACTACGTTTCAACTCTAAATATGTGAACAGTGGGTCTGATATTAGAAACGATAAGAAATATTGCTTTGAGCTTGTCACCATGTGGATTTGTGATAGATACCAATCTCATTGAATCTTATTATGTAAGATCCAGAATGGTCCATCAAAACTGTTCTTATCAGAAGTGTTGATGGGTAACATTTTTCAAACTGTGCTTCTTGACCACCAAATTGAAGCCTTCTAGTTTTATGAGATGCTC
Source organism: Panthera uncia (assembly GCF_023721935.1). Taxonomy (NCBI): domain Eukaryota; kingdom Metazoa; phylum Chordata; class Mammalia; order Carnivora; family Felidae; genus Panthera; species Panthera uncia. The sequence continues at coordinate 43,560,943 of NW_026057586.1, read as the reverse complement.
GCATTCACAGTATAGCACACATATTTTAAATGATTTTAAAATATGGTTATGATTCAGTTTTAAAACTATTAACATGTAACGGAAATATTTACTTGAGTGTTTATGTCAGGCAGTTTTATTTTTTATTATTATTATCTTTTATGAATATAATTTATTGTCAGATTGGCTTACATACAACATCCAGTGCTCATCCCAACAAGGTCAGGCACTGTTTTAAAGACTTTACGGGTACAAGCCACTTTATATTCTTCCATACACTAGTAGGAGTTAGATGCTGCTACCATTATCCCTATTTAAGAGAAAAAGGAGGGATACCTGGGTGGCTCAATTGGTTAGGCATCTGACTCTTGATTTTGGCTCAGGTCATGATCTCACAGTTTGTGGGATCAAGCCCCCACATTGGGCTCTGTGCTAACAGCTGGGATTCTCTTTGCCTCTCTCGATGCCCCTCCCCTGCATAGAGTGCATGTGCTCTCTCTCTCAATAAATAAATAAATAAATAAATAAACTTAAAAAATAAAAAAAAAAGAGAAAAAGGAAATTGAATATATTTAAAATCTTATTGCTAATCCCAAAGTTAGAAAGTGGTAGACCTGGAGTCTGGATTCAGGTAGCCAGGCAGACTCTCAGAGCTTGCACTCTTAAACACATGTCATATTGAGAGCTAACAAAGCAAAACAAATCCATCACCAGATTTATGTAAGCCATTTTTGTCTTATATAACTAAAAAAATAAAGAAGAAGAAGACGACGATGAAGAAGAAGAAGAAGAAGGCAGCTATCTATTAATTTCAATCATTTAGAATCCAGCAGAAACCCAGAAAGGGGAAAAAAAAAAGGTGCTAGACTATATGTTCCAAAATGAACACACAAAAACGTGTTGTACTCACTTATTTCAATTTGTGCATGAAATTAAGAGTTTCCTATGCCAAGGCAGACGAGAGGCAGAGAATTACAAAGAGAATTACAAAGAGGCTAGAGACAGGCCAACTGATGTCGGCAAACAGACTGACCATAAGAAGCGTAAAAAGATCACCTCAAAAAAAAACAATGCCATGGAGGCATTGAGGCTACCCTCAACTTGTAGCAAAGAGGCATCATTGTATAGCAGGGCAGAAGAAATACAAACATTTGTCATCACAGTACTAGGCACTATGCAAGACATATCGATGTTGGGAACATTCATTACAGAAGACAAGGAATATGTGAGAAAACCCAGTGGAAACAAAAAATAGAAGTAGGGGCCTTAGCTTAAAAAAGGTCAGTTTTCTAGACAATCGGGTTTCATAGAAAAGCTCGTTTCCTGATGATGCATTCATGATGAGGCACTATTTAACAACATACAGGGTAATACAATGACCATGTTTAATTACGTACCATTGTCAGAAGCAAGGAAAGTGGCATTATATATATTATTTTTCACGTTTGGTGATTCTCTGTCCAAAACAGCAATTGTTGTTATTTGCCCATTCACAGGATCTATTTTTAGCCAATTGGCAGGATCAGATAATTTTGTGTATCTACAAAAGGAAAGCTTTAGTAAGTAAATATTTTAATATACATAAGAAATAATGCCTATTTTACAGGTTTAATTCCAAATGTCGACCAGCCCATTAATTTGCGTTTTTGTAGATATTGGTTGAAAATACAGCTTTAGCATGGAAAAGTATTTCTGTTGCAGTGGTTAAACTCTTGTCTCTTGTCTAGTTTAATGGATAACAATGATCCCAATAAAATAGTTCAACTATACCTTCTAATTAAACAGTAGCCCTAAAGTATAGGACTTAAGAGACATTATAAATAGAAGTTGAATTTTCTATCATGGAACACACCCAAAACACCAAATCATCATGGTGTTGATGAGGTCATAGTGGGGACACGCCTACATTCCTATCCCCATCATGACCTTCCCCACGGGGCCAAACTGTAGTCAGAACTACACTCTTCAGAAAAGTCCCACCATCTGAGTCTATATAAAGTAGATTTATATGTATCAGTAGGTTTATCAACTTAAACTCCTTTTTTATTCTGGGTGGAGAGTAAGATTTTCAAGCTCAGATAACCAATATCCAGATTGGAAAAAATATCCTGCGTGTTGAAAGGTAAAAAGTTGTAGGAGTTCAATACACCTATTATTAATTAGCTATTTCTCTATCTTGATGTCAACATATAGAGAAATGTGGAAGATATGCAATTATCTGTTAGCAGCAGTTCTGAAAGAAGTTAAATAAAATATGAGCTAATTAAAAAAATTATCAGCACCAGCAATGGATAATAGTCATGTGGGCTGTGCTCTGCCAACGACCTACTCCCTCATCAGGAAGGATAAATTAGATTGTGCTGAGGTTGGAAATCTTTACAGATATGTTTTATAAGTCCTATAACTACCGTACAGGTAAGAGGCAAAAATAATTAGCTCTTACATCTTGTTTTTGGCATGGGTTTTCTTTTTTTTCTGACGTATGCGGAAGGGACAAATGTTACAGCTTCTGAGAGTCCCCTGTTTACTCACAGTGAAAACTTTTTGCAGTATTTGGTACAATAGCACAGGCTAAATGATTATGAAATATACAAAGATAAAAGGGGGTGGACAAAAAAAAGAGGCAGAGAACATTTTTTTCTCCAAATAATTACACGAGTAGATCTATTCTTCTATTTCCTATCTAATATACTCATTGATCTATTTACTGAGAGGAAGCTTCATCAAGGAATTAAAAAAAAAATTTGTAATAAGTAGTTTGGGTTCCAGTTCAAATATTTTATTCAAATGGTAAGTAAATTTTGTGCACAGCATACAACATAAAGTAAATTTTTAAGAATGCCACAAATAGCATTTGATACCTAATATTTTGCTGCATATATCGATCAGGATCCTGAGCAGTAAATGTTGTTAACATGGTACCAGCATGAAGGCCTTCTTCTTGGCGAATGATCTTGGGATTTGGGGCAAAATAAGGGTTTTCATTCACATCAATAACTGTGACAGACACGGTTGCAGTTGACTGAGGTGGGTGCTGAATACCCTTGGCTAATGGCACTTGATTTTCAGCAGCAACAGTAAGGACAAACATCCTATTTGTTTCAAAGTCAATTGGCTGGGGGAAAAAAAAAGGAAACCATATTTTTGCAGGAAATAAGAATATTTGCATTCTGCAGTTTATTCTTCTTTAAGACTCCATTTCTAAAACATTAATTTTTCAGTCACAACGCCATAGGTTCCTCTCAAATTTCTGGAAAACACGCATTAGCATGGTCAATGATTAAAATATTTATCATGATTGAGCCTGTTTATATAAGATATTTATAAATCTTGGGTACTTCAAAGATTTATGTTCACAAAATAATGCATATTACTACTGCACTGATTGCATTTATTCAACTACATCTAAAAACTTGATTATTCTTAACAGCAGCACCGTGAATCAAAAATACTAAATAATCTGAGGTCAAGTGAGAACCCAATGGTCTAGATTATATTCTCAAACATTGGTATCAAGGCCATGTCTCATCCAAGAAAGCTTTTATATCTGTGATGAAGTACAAAGAACCAAAACCAAAATCAGAAACCATTAAAATCCTATTTTTTCATAAAGCAAAAACTTAATTCTATTTAAACATATCATTCATAATTTGAAACATTTTAAAGTACAGACATGTATACACACACTTATGAAAAATAATAGTGTTTGTATGTGGAAGGGCTTTTCTCTTGTTTTTGTTTTTTCCTTACTTAGCAAACTAAAACTCTGGCTGTCTCCCAAAAGAATTTTAGGTGTTCTACTGGTCTGTAAAAATCTCAGCTCTAAGAACAACACTCTAGATGAAGGTAATGCACAAATAACCCATAATGTAAACATTAAGTTTCAAAGTTCCATTGAATCCTACTGTCAATAGAAGAGTTACCAGGAGTCAAGTGATCAGACTGGACTTTCATTTCACTCCTGACTTCCCTCGATCATCTTCTAGTGGAGGTGCAGATAAGTATTACCGTGTCATAAGAATTTGAAAAATGAGCTTAGAGAGCTCTCATGCCGTCATAGATGGTCTAAGAAGGATTAAGAGCTGAAGCTAATGAGAAAGCCACATTATTAGCACAAACGGCACCATTTCCTACCCTAGACCACTCCTTCAAGCCTTCAAACGCATAGTTTGTTTTCCTAGCACCCTAAAATCACCAATTCAACTTCCCATTGTCAATTATTTTAAACAAGACAGTGGAGAAGCCAGAAAGTAAGACAGAATTCTTTCGAGTGGTTTCATTTGCTGCATGAGAAGTCTATGACCTAACATTTTCATGCAGAGTTCTGTCCTTCAATGCATATAAAGTGTATTTATCCCTCAGAATGGTATGACTTAGGTACTATTATCTTCCCTGCTTTCTGTATGAAGAACCTGAGGCTTAGCGAGGTTCAACAACTTGCCATGCTCACACCACTACCAAAAGCAGACCTGGGATTCGAACACATGGCCCAGCTCTGGGGTGTTCAGAGAAATTTCCAATGCCCACCTCCTGGGGGGAAACTCCCCTTCTACTCACTCATAAATTCTAGGCAACTGACACCTTGGTGCACCTACACAAGGCCCACATCTGGGTTCACTTAACAGAGTTGGGATGAGAGACAAGGGAACAGATCTCTTCACTGGGGGCTTGAAGGAAGAGATGTTCACTTTAAAGGCCTTTTACATTACAGCTATGCATTACACTTGCAGTCAACAGCCCCTTCCTTCCAGCACTCAGGGTGTTTTGTTTTTGACAATTAAAGATCAGAAGAACTAATTTCTTTAAGTCTTGAATATAGCATTTAAAAACAGCAGTGCAAATTCACAACGTTTTTGCAATGTAGGCTCTCTTTCTGCCTACACAACCCATTTTAATTTTGTGATATTTTCTGGTTTGTTCTCTGAGCCAGTGCTCCAAGGGGAACTTGAGAATAATAGGCATGGGGCCTCTTTCCTAATAGCTATCAACTGGTGATCAATTAATACTTGAGGATGTGCTACATCACTAACATATCTAAGCGCACTCCGTTAACACTGTGGAGGGCAGTCCCGTCTTCAGAATGTTAAAACTGGCCCCAAATGATTTAAACGCAATCATATTCTAGAGACAATGTGAGAACAGTTATGTTGATCTCAACCTAGCCTCAACAGAAACTACAAAATAAATGTGGGGTGTTTGAGTGGCTCAGTCAGTTAAGTGTCCAACTCTTGATTTCAGCTCAGGTCATGATCTCACAGTTCATGAGTTCGAGCCCCACGTCGGACTCTGTGCTGACAGCTCAGAGCCTGGAGCCTGATTTGGATTCTGTGTCTTCCCCTCTTTCTGTCCTTCCTCTGCTCATTCTCTGTCTCTCCTTCTCTCTCAAAGATAAATATTAAAAATTAAAAAAAAAATAACAAATGTGATTCCCCAAAATATGTTAATTCCAGGTTTGAAGATGTTTGAAAGAAGAAAAAAAAACAACCCTAAGAGTAAATAATAAACTATGGACCTGTCAGAGAGATCAGTGACCCAAGTGGCACTTACTTTGGCGACAGTGACTAAGCCGTCATTGCTGTTCGGGTCTGTCTGAATGGCAAATCGCCCTGTAGGATCCCCGCCGCTGATTCTGTACATGGCATTCCAGGCCGGCGTATGGGGCTGATCCTTATCAGTCACAGTTAGATTAGCTACTATGACATCTACCCTGTTTTCAGGGACCTCGCCATAGAACTACAAGAAAAACAAACCTCAGTTAGACGAGCGATGCGGACTGGTGAAGGACAGCGTGTCTTGATGACCCTGCTGCCCTGATTTTACTGCCCCATTAAAGCTTTATTACCCACAGTCAACGAGGAAATCAGTAATGCAGGTAATCACAGCATTTATGTTTGACTTTAAAAATACTATAACTTTTCTCAGCAGACAAAATTTCTTCCAAATCATGTTATAGTTTCATTAATATTAAAATTAGTGTCCATTTGTGAGTCCCTGGGTGATTCATGTAGGGTTGGAGAAAAGGATTTGTCTGAGGGAAATCATTTTACTCAAGAGATAGTGTCTGTATGCTGCCAAAGTTGTATAAATCAGTCAGGTAATATCCATTCAGTTTCGTGTACCTCAAAGTATTTGTAAATATTTTGTTATTACAGCACAAAGTATTTTTAGGCCATTTCTTCCGGGTAGCATGTTTCAACAACTTCATCAGTGGATTTGGAGACTAGGAAGGAACAAATCACTCAGGTGCCTCATTTAAAAGCCCTGGTGACAGAAAACGTCCAAGCGAGTGGTCAATTTATAATTAGGCTGAGCAAGTCACACCTCTATTGAACGCATTTATAATTCATGACAAAACTTTTCAGTAATGGACCACAGACCTAAGTTCTGTGAATGACAGTCTGTACTTACTGTCATAGCAGTAAACTCTGGAGGATTGTCATTGACATCTGTCACCGTGATGACAGCCGTAGCTGTGTTTGAAAGGCCGTATGTGGGATTGCCTTCCATGTCTGTAGCTTGAATTATTAACGTATACTGTTGCACTTTCTAAAAAGACAAAAAGATAACACCTTAAATGAAACTAATTCCTCAAGAAGACATAGCAATTGTTTTGTAAATGGCTCTTTATTACACACACGGAAAGCACAGCATCATTCATTCTGATTAGCATTACTTGAAATTTCCCATAGCGTTGACTTTAACTTGAGAAGCACAGGTCTGGTTCTTGTCTAGAAAGATGTGACGTATATTTTCACCTCTATTTGTGGAAAAGATAAAAGATGCATTGCAGATGTGTGAATTCACAGAGAAGCTGAAACTTCCACTTGGTCTCAACCTTCCCCTCTTCGGAACTTTGCAACATTGCGATCAAGCGTTCCAGTCATTTGGTTTGTTTACCTTCTCATATGTTAGTTTCTACCCAGTTTAGGATAATGAAAAATCTTGAAAGTGTGTAAGTACATATATACATACACATACATACATATATACACCCACACACGCACACACGTATATACATAGATTTTATTTTACAGGGTATACATATGCTTTCTTTTAATATATTCTCATATATGTTCTCTCTATTTTAAAAGGCTTGATAGAATATTTTGTCCTACTCCCCATTAGCACATACTGTTCACAACTATATAGAAGAGATATATTCTTAAATGAAGTTAAAACCTAATTAAAGGGTTTATGTTTATGTCCTTAGTCGTAACTACAAAACATAGTGGTACTTAATAGTTGCATACTCAACAGATTGCCATTTCCGCCTAATACTCATTGTGCCCACATACCTATGATGGTATGTACATACATCTGCACGTACATGATTATTACCAAATAAATATCACTGCTTTCAAGTTCCTAATTGAACCTCTAAATGGGGAGCCAAATTAAGCTGCACTGTATCTAAGAGAATATCTTGAGACTGAGAAGTCTACAGCACTAGCTGACAAATATACTTTATATTAGGACAACCTAACCAAAATGATTTACTAAAGTCGTTTGAAATCTCTGTGGAAATTAACACAGATAAAAAATATAGGTCGTTTCATACATGTTAAAACACTGAACAACAAAACTCACTTCTTCATACAAAAATAAACTGTCACTGCAAAGTACAGTTTTCCCTGATTCTAAATATAGCTAACATTATGAATGGCCATTCTTAAAGGATTTCTGGAGCTTGGCTAGAACAGACACAAATTGTAGCTTGTGATTTAGTTGTTAGTGGGAAGCACAAGGAAGAAGTGAGTAGGAGAAAAAGCCAAAGCCCACATATTTGATTTTTAAGTCTCTGTCCACCCAAATGCCAAATTCTAGCAGTTAATTATTTATTTGTCTTCCTAAAAAAGAAAATACCATACTTATTAAAATAAAAAACAAAAAACAGAGGCATAGTGATATTTGAACCATTTAAATTTTTCTTAACCCATAACACCTCACCATAATGTTTATGTAGGCTAAAATATTTCTCAATGATTTCCTTTCCCAATCAAGTGTCATTTCAGCTTAATCCTCTCATGGTTAGTGAGAGAATTTTGTAGGGCACTCAGTTCAGCTTCCCAGCTGAAAATCATGAAAATAAAAATTTGTTATGACTTTGAAATGCCATTTCTGTTAACTGCTATTTGCAGAAGCAGATGAGCATTAAAAAAAATTTTTTTTTTATTTTGGTTTTGGTTAAAGAAGATAAAAATCTCACACAGATACTGTATGGAAATACAACTCTTTGTAATGTCTACTCTTTAAATTATAATGTCTACTTTAAAATTATATAAGCATAATATATACAATTTTCCACTGAGCTGAAATATTGGGATCAGTAGCTAAAACATGAAATTTCCTACTGCTTCAAGTTCGTTTTAGAATCCTTAAGTTACAAAAGACCATTGTTGTTTCTAAAATACAATGTTTCTCCAAATAAATTCCAACTTGGTAAATAATAGAATCTCTACTTTCATACGCTCGGTTGGTAAAATGTTCTTACATTTAGTTAGGAAGACATGACAGCCTGTTTTAGACAACCAAACTATTTAGGGCTTCTTGACTAATTTAGTCCCTGGGCATCTGGTTCGGAATGACTGACATTTAGGTTTCAGAAGAACTTGACTTCCCATCCTTAATCCCACATCTGATTGAGGGGATTTTGCTTAAAAATGTTTCCTTACTTCCTGTTTCTAGATGGGTAAAATCTCAACTCACCTGCTCGCTATCTATCCATCCTTCTCTCCCTGTGACTCACCTATCTTACCAAAGCTTTATATCACCTTTTTATCCACTTACCCTACACCTTGAGCTGTTGGTATTTACATTCAGGTGCCTATTGTGACACTACGCCACTGCATCTGGCATTCCCCTCAGGCTAGAATTGTAGTTCTCAACCGAAGTAATTTTGTCTCTCTCCCCCCCCCCCCCCCCCCCCCCCGCAAGGGGACATCTGGCCATTCCTGGGACATTTTTAGTTGCCACAATTGGGAAGTGCTACTGACTTCTAATGGATAGAAGTCAGGGAGGCTGCTAAACACCCTATGATACACAGGATAGGCCCCGCAGAAAAGATTTATCTGATCCAAAATATCAAGGGTGCCAACACTGAGAAACTCTGGGCTTGAATACCTTTCCCTTCGCCCTGAACCTGGAAAACACGAAGTGGAAAAGCCACCTTCGATGACTTCTGAAAGTCCTGGAGGCAGAGCTGTTGGCCGGTCTGGGACACACCACTAGCACTGTTTCCAGAATTATATGGCTTGCTATTGGTCTGTATGTCTGTCCTCCTGGCTGTGGACACACATACACGCCCCTCCTCAGGGGCCCTGCTTTGTCAACGTTTGTGTCCCTGGTATACAGTCTAATGCCTGACACAGAGCAAGCAAGCGATAAATGCTTTTGACTTGGTGGTCAGATGAGTGAATGAATGAGAAACCCTCGACCTTGTATCACATTATAAAAATCATTCCAGGTTTGGAGAAAAACATCTTGTTTACATGGTAGCTATTATTTTTTTTTCCATTGAATCATATACTGGGAGTATAAACTAGCTCAGTTTCCCAAACTACAGTGATTCATACACCATCTTTCCAAGGCTGCCATATCCTCATATTTCTATATCATGAGTCACTTAACATTTATCTTGACATTCACTCCCTTTTAAAAAACTTAATTTATTATAAAAGTACTGTAAATGGAAAGCCAGCATCACCTGCCATAAATATAACTGTAAAAATAAACACAACAGGATCCTTGCACTCTGGCAGTCTCTACTCGATGGAGGAACATCTAAAGACTGTGGTCTCTAGTCTTCTCTAGAGGCTTCCCTACATTATCAACTGAAATCATTGTACCTGTGCACTTTTGAAACACTGAGCTGGAGAGATAGAAGTGAATGAGGAAGTGAGAGCATTCAGTCATTCAATCTGGCAGACATTTCATGAAGGTCTACTGGATGCCTGGTGATGTATTTCCTTGGAAAAGATAATGAACAAACCCAGAGATGGCCTTGATATCGTTAGGTGATGGAGGCAGATACTAATGGTTCACAGGAGCAGATATACAAAGCAACTGTAGTAAGAGTACGAAGAAGTGAATCAAGGGCATCCAAACCAGTCCAGTCCTCAAAGTCTGGAGGGAGTAGTGAATACAAGAGACATTTTGGAGGTAAAATGAGAGGAACCTGAGAACTGAACCTATCAGTGGCTGGATGGAGGGCACGGGAAGGCAAGTAGACCGTGATTTGGGGAGACTGGGGACGTGGCCCTGCTCCCATGAAATAGGACCTTGATCAAGAATCGCAGGTTGAAGGAAATGACAGCTTGCTTTGGATGCACTGGGTTAGGGGATGGACTGTTAAGTAATAATGTCATGAGAACTTAGAGAAGTACAGGTTTGTGGCCCTGTTCAACTTCTTAAATGCTAAGCCCCGGTTCCTTCATCTGTGAAATGGGGCTGATGGCACCATCTGCCTGGTGTGTCTGGAGTATAAAAATTTTGTTTTGAATGTTTATTGTATGCCGACATTGTTCTGAGGGCTTTGATGAGAAAAAAATAACATTTATTGAGATTGAGTATTAATTATGTGTCAGGCACACTGCTAAGCACTATGCATTATCTTATTCAGTCCTCACAGTAATCCCATAAGGCAGGTGGATTTTTTTTAAGCCTCATTTTCCAGATAAGGAAACCAAGGCTTAGGGAGGTGAGGAAGTTTGCCCACTGACACCCAGCCATAAGTAGCAGAGACAAGATTTGAACCCAGGTCTCTCGGGAGTCCAGAGTCTGTACCATTAATTGCTCCACTGTATTAGGACCTTCCAAGAAAATGCGAATATGTGCATGACATGGGTGCATCCAGGTAGTGTAGGCAGACAGAAAGCCATACTTCAAGATGAGGAAGAAGTGGGAGCTGAGCATGAATGTGGACTGTCCTTTCGAGGAGTATGGTGCTGAAACGAAGAAGAAAATCTTGGAACGTGAAGGTTCCTTCGGGGTTCCTGTTCAGGGTAAAGAGGAACACATCAGCCTCACAAAATATTGGGAGCAAGAAGGCAGATATATTGTCTATGTAACATAGTCTTTGCATATCTCAGGGAAGGCAGAGACTACGATGGGTGACCAGGGAGGGGTTGTGGACTGACTCTCAAAGAGTGAGGATCACCCTGCTATTCAGAGATGGGAAAGGAAATCTGCAGGCAGAGAAAACAACGGGAACAGAAGAACACAGAGCTTCAGATTTGTACAAGGAATTGCACGTGGCTGTATGAATGCCGGGCATCTTTGCTCCTCAGCAGGAAGCAAGGAATCCCAGGAGGTTAGACCCAAAGAAGGCTTTGAGACCAATGTCACGGAGTGTTTGGATCGCCATGTTAAAGGGCTCTGATGTCATCCTATGGGTGATGGAGCGCCATTTTACCCCAGGGGACACACAGCATGTTTATAAAGACACTTGTGGGGTTTGTAGAAAGGAACCTGTAGAGAAGGGAAGACCAAGACAGAGGGACACAGGAGAAAATGTTGCTGACAGCACAAGTGAAAACAGGAAGGCTTGGAAAACAAGAAGTAGAATTCTTTCTTTGCCATGAGAAAAGGATGAGGAGGAGTAAAAGTGATAGCGCCCACCCAGTAGACGCGGAGGCTGGATTTACGATGGCGACAGGGGAAAACAATAGCTAATATGAATTGGGCACAGTGCTGCATGCTTTATACCTCGTGTTACATAACCCGTACAGCCATCCCATAAGGGAGGTCATAGTATTGGGCCCGTTCACAGATCTGGGGACTGAGGTTTCAGCTTAATACACTGAAGGTCAAATAGCCCACAACGGGCAGTGCCAGGATTTACACCTCCTGAAGCAGACTGTGAGTCACCAGTAGTCCTACCCGAGAAGGGCACGAGATGGGCCATAAAGAGAAAGGAGTGGAGAAAAGAAAATGCCAGGAATAGGCACCACCGAGTGATGCAAAAAGAAGTCAGGTGGAGGTAAAACACTGAAGCCTGGCAGATGTGGTAGGCACCGCTTTAGGCCTGGAAAACCTGAACAATGGATATTTTTCTAAACCCACAGATTGAAGTAAAATAAAAAACTGAATCTCAGTAAGCATTTCAATGATTAGGAGTTCAATCGCTTGTAGGTGTCATATATCCTGGGAGAATGACAATTGAAATTACTTTTGACAGAAAGAAAACTGTGAATTCTAATAGAAATAAAAGAATCTCGGACCTGCACGAGGCCTGAAGAAGTCACAGTAATTTATCCCTGGCCTCAGGCAGAATTACCATAAACCATCTGAGATAGATACATTTTTTTTCCTGTTAAATGACTTTCAGAAATGGAAGGTTTTCCATAATTTTCCCTAGTAACTCATTGTTGTGTTTAATAATTTCACTGTCAAGAAGCTATTGCTCACACATGATTCTATCGTTGCAAATCCATTTCCACATCCATCTCATCAGGGGGTGGTGCATAGCTGCTTCTGTCCACTGCAACATAAATTCAACCACGATGACATAGGACTTCAGGCTTCCATTCTCTAAACTAAACGCAGTCTCTCTGGCTTTTCAATTTGGTTGTTCTGCTTTAGTAAAACTATCTTTAATTCTCGATGCCTCTTTCTTGTCATGAAACAGCCAGGCTGAATGAGGTAAGAATACTGCTGTGTGCACACAAGATGAAGACCCATTTCTGTATTTCACAATGGAGAGTGTGGATGAAAGAGAAATACTTATGTTGGGGGGATGAGCTATACCTACATAGAATGTGTGCAACTTGGCACTCAAGACAGAATACTAAAAAATACCCCATGTTCTCATACCAAAATATGCATCCATGCTAAGTTTACTGGCATTTAAGAATGGCACTTCCTACAGTAATGGAAGAGGTGAAAAGACATACGTGTTTCAAATATCACTGAACCAGAAGTCCTACTGCAAAAACTAAATTTCAACCGTTTCCAACCCAGAAGATTCCTGGAAAAAGAATCGTTGATACCTGGAAGTTAACAGGTGCAACGTAATAGGCATACATCTAACGCCTAAGTAAGGCTCTCAGCTAAGTTCAGTTGTGAATAAAGTAATCTCGATTGTTCGTACTACTTTAGTAAGGTGTTTCTAGCACAATCTTGCATATATAATTAATTGCAATACCAATGTTTTCTTCGATCCAATTCAAGTGAATGCTACTAAGGCAAATGAAGCATCATAAAACCAACTCCTAAAATCCTTGTCAATATTATTTATTGTGGTAAGTATAATGTTTCCTTTTGACATACATAATCTGAGGTCTCGTTACTATAAAAGCTGGCTCAGCCAGAAATCTACAAAGCACAAATGTCTATGTGTTAGCACTTTGATAATTCTTCAAACAATGACTACTGATGGTCAATAATGACCTTGAGAATCTCTTAAGAAAATGGGCAGAACAGAATAAGGAGTGTAAAAGATTCATTAGGGGCAGAGTTTTCAGGAAAGGATAAAAGTGGGGCTTAAACTGAAGATGAAGAACTGGAAGGTTCCAAATCAAGAAAAAAGGTGCAAGGCATTCCTGGTAGAAGGACTCACATGAACAAAAAACGTCGAGGTGTGTAAGAGGACAGTGGGTTGAGGTCTGTCACAGTGAGATGAACATTTGGAATTAACCAAAATACCCATTCCCTCTCAGACTGTGACACTACATGGTATTTCACTGCTGTCAACATTTTATGCCTTTCCAACAAAAATTATGCCAGAAGTCTGTTTTTCTCCATTTACAACTTTAAAGCCTTGTCAGTGGAATTAATGTCATTGCTAGTCTTCAAACCTGCTCAGTAAGTTAATCATAAAGTTAAGGGGCAAGTTTTAATAAAGGGGATAATCTCCTTTAACAAAACCAGTCTATCCACAGAGACTACAAACACTCCACCACACACATGTTATGTGTGGCCTCTCAAAAATATTAATGTTAAAATTTATCCTAAATTCATGCACACATTATTTGGGCATGATTGTTAATTTAATTCTTCACAAAAACCTTTGAATGTGAGGGAAAACTGAGAAAATGCCAAGAATTAAAAAAAGTTAAATACAGATGCATCTAATTAACTTAGTTGATTACACACTATTTATTATATGGACTAACAATGACTTATCCCGTATGCATACATAATTCAACTAATGTGAAGTTTGGCAGAAAATAGCACAAGAGTTCTTTAAAAAAACTGACGTTGAATAATACTGTGGATTTGTTATTACCTGGAGATAAACTGCATGTGATACCGCGTACCTTTATGATTAAAAACAAATTCAAATAGTTTTTGGTTGGCTTACTTCTCTATCAAGTCCAGCTGCCACGGTGATAATATCACCAGTCTCATTGTTGATTGTAAACATGTTGGGCGAAGGGGTGCTTGGAGCCTGGGACAGGATTCTGTACCTCAACATCCCGTTTAGGGCGTTTGGATCATCAGCATCAATAGCAGTGACTGTCATCACGTATGTCCCTAGACACAGTATACATGGAAAATGAATGGTCACCCTTCACTTCGGTCTCCTAAATAGATATACCTCTAAGGTATATTTGCCTTTTTGATCAATCTTCATTTTACTTCTTCAAAACAAACATTTAATCATTTAGACTTGGTTAAAAATGCTACCCATAAGAACAGTACTCACTTTAAAAAATATAAAACACGGTTTAAATTCTTGAAAGGAAAACTATTAAAAATGTATACATTTATAAAGGTTCATTTTTTCCATAACTTAGAAGACAAGTTCACTCTACGACTCAAAGAAAGGATCACTTCAGACCTTTATTCATATAAAGTGCAAACAATAATACAGAATGCAACATATTTTATGACCACTGATACCTTTTCCTATGTCATATTTTCTTCTGCTATACAGTAACATCAGAAATGACACACTGAGCATGATTCTCCTCAATGCCTAAGTCACTTTCTGAAAGTAAGCTGTGTGCACAACGAGGCACACTCCATTTACTCAGGTCATAAGGAATCATTCCATGCGTTACTGTTTTGGTACATTGAATAGGGGTTTGGCATTGTGGTTCGTTATTTCCTAGGAGATTACAAGAGCACTGCAACAAACTCAGGGACTTCAGCTATATTAGATATTTTGGAAAGGAAATCTACAAAGCATCAGAACCAAATAAGTTCAAACTAGCTACACAAATTGTGTAATTTAGAAGCAGAGAGCAAAGTAGTTACTATTTAGGAAGGTCTGTTCTGTGGGAAATTTAGAAGAACGGGAGTAAAAAATTTTCCATCTCTAACTTACCTTCTTCACGAGTGCTCTAAGCCCAGTTCTGCTTTAGAACCTCTCCATGGTATAGTTTTGCCCCAGAATTCACAGTCTTGACCACATTATTCAAATCTCGTTTCAGAGTTTGCTCCTCTAAGCAAGACGCTCTTATTATGTGCCATCTCTACACCCTTATTATTTTTTAAAAAAAAAACTTCATTGCATATTTCCTTGCTTCCTTTTATTCTTCTCCCCTAGAATGTAAGCTCCAGTAGGGTCGGAGCTGTTACCCACAGGGCTGGAACAGTGCCCAGCACACAGCACAGACCCTACAAACATTTGTTGAATGAACAAATGAATGGTTAAAAAAAAATATGTTCCCAGATGTTGAGCCAAAATACTGATTATAATGCAGTTTAACTCAAGATTCTTACAGAACAACCACAAGAAATATATGCATGAAGCGTCTCTACTTCTCATGAAGATTGAGTCTTTTATTTGGTGGGGGGGCTTTAATGGAAATTCATGATGAAATGCATAATAAATATATCTTTAATGGTTTACTTTTGACAATTTTTGTGAAGCAGTACTTTTTAATAGAAATAACAGAGGAAAAAAATAAATGATTAAACCAAAAAAAATTTTCCCCATGTTAAAAAAACTTTATCTCTAGAATATGTGGACAAGACTTGTGTTTTAGTAAGGATACGTTTAATATTCTTTGATTTTATAGTATTTTAAAATACCAAAGAAAGCTACTCCAGAATGTGCCTCAGAAGGAGCCACAGATGGTTGAACTTCCCGCACAGTCCTGTCCTCCCCTGTGGCTCCCCTCACCCCCACCTCTTCTTCCTTTCTGAGGATATAGACAAGTGCATTTGGATTGAGAAAAAAATGCCAGTTAAAGCATATTCAGTTATAGGCATAAATTGGGCATATGCATGAGAGCTACTGGTATAAATTGATATAGATGACAAGGATAATACGTAGCACAATTTTAAATATTGAGGCTTTTTTTAATACAAAATCAAAATAATAATAATAATAATAATAATAATATAGCTAATGAAGTCCCTCTAAACACCAAATCATCTCAGGAAGGTTGGAGAAACCCTCTCTCCTTTTCCCATCTCTCTCTGAACGGATTTTCATGTCCACAAGTTTTCCAAACTAAACTGGCCCCCCCTAGGCTTGCTCTTCTGAAGTCTACAGTGTTTTCAGTACAAGAATCAAAAATCTTAGTCAAACACCACTTCACAATGGTGAGAAGCTTTGGCAATCGCTGCTTCTAGGCTAGGACACTTTCCATGACACTAAGCTGAAAAGCGCAGGCTGCAGAAGACATTCGGGTCATGCACAAGTAAATAACCAGTGTGTCCACAGGGCAGTGATCACAGCTGCCTCCAGCCCCCTTTCCGCTTTTGGCTTTACCTCACTGCCTGGTCCCAGGAATACCAACTACCTTTCAGACTCTCTGACTGCGTTTCACGTGCTGCTCCGACTAATATGATAAAATCTGTACTTTATGAATGGAAAGCCATTCCGGTGCTCACTTTTTCCTGCCCTGACTTTATGAACCACAGCCAAATGAAAGGAACCCATAGATCCTATACTATAGAACCAAAAATACTGTAGTGTGTACTTTTTCAAAGGTGGGAAGTGTTTTCTCTCTTCAGTGGCTTTTTTCCTAAGTTACCTTCTTTTTTCCCTAAAATCATTTTGTATGAAAGAAAATAACACTAAAAAGGCTCACATGATTTCTCCTTTTGCTTATACCCCAGTGCTGTATTACACTGCATTTCCTGAATCTCTGAGTTATGATTTTCAAACTTACCGGGCTTGGACCCCTCAGGAACTGTCCCATTCCAAACCTGGTGTAAGAACTCTGGTCTGTTATCGTTCATATCAATAACATTGATGACAATGTCAATGGGGTTCTCCACTTGGTTCCCGTTAATATCCACTGCATGTGCCCTCAACTGCAAAAGTAATTAGAAGACAAAACTATTTAACAGGTTTATGTCTCCAGTGAGAAGACAAAACAGACAATGACTGCACTACCAAAATAGCAAGGATGAACCAAGAAAGTGAAAAAAAAGCTACTCTCCCCGTCAAAATTTAAGTTAGCCAAACTTCATATGATTAGGATAGATATAGTAGTAAAAAGCCAGCAAATGCTGTCTGCTAGGCATTGTGCTCAGAGTTGTATGGATTTTAACTCATTTATTCCATATATGAAAGAGTAAGGCAGAAATGATAACTACTTGAAGGTGAAGAAATTGAGCTTCAGAAAAAGCCAGTTCTGTCCAGTTCCCAAATCCTTTTGCTAAATCCGTACATATGAGTCCGGATAATTAACAATGTACTGGCACAGAGTAGTTGTAAAGATTAAGAGAACAGAACAGAATTTAGAAAGAATTTGGTGCGCGTAGGGAATTTTGACACTGGGTGTTTTTGTTTGTTTGTTTGTTTTAATTGTAAAATCACTCATAAACATTAAAAGTGCCTGCGTATTATATAAGACTGTTGTTCCTCTCCCAAGCCCGAGTTCTCAGTTTTACAGGTATTCTAAATATTTCATTTCTTTTTCTCTTTAAATAAATAGAGTCACTTGGCTACTTTTGGCAGAATATCCTCAAAATCTTTTAATCCAGCACATAGAGATCCATTGCATTCTTTGCAATAGCTGTGTAGTGCTCCATTGAATTGTTTCTTTTTAACTGGAATGCTTCTGTGATTTTCCTGGTGATGTTGCCTGTTGGTTTCTGTTGGGCAGGCTTCAAGTTAAAGACACATCAACATATCCCCCTTTTCTTCATTTAGAAGTTATTTAATGCATGAAGCAATGCAAATTTTATTATTGCCTTTCAACACCAATAAAAATAATCCTTTTTTCCTTCACTTAATATATTACATTAATAGAGTCTTAATACTGAAACATTCTTGCAATTCTATAATTGAGTCTATTTTTTTTTTATGAGTATCTCTTAATTATGTGGTGGCAGTAAGAATCTGCAGAGGAAGAATTTGCCCCAAAACTGACCTGAAAATATTTATTTCCTGGTCTTAACCACAGGAGTTCAAATAATGAGAATTCATTCAGGAATAATTATTTAGAAGTTTTGTATTGATATTATTTATATTCATAAATTTGAGACTAGTCTAATTAGAGACTGGTCTATTGTGTGCTATCTTCATCAAGTTTCTGTATTAATGAGATTTTGTTTTTATGGAAGGTTTGAAAGTTTGACTCCTTTCTTAAACCTTTAGAACAATATAAAAAGCGTCAGCATTATATGTTCCTTAAGGATTTTATTTATTTATTTTTTCTTTAAGGATTTTAAAAGAACTGGTTGATGAAACAATCAAGGCCTTTGGAAGAAGGGAGTGTTGAGTAATATTCAAGGCAGAAAACACTGTTGTTTAATTTTTTTAAATGTTTGCACCCAATGTGGGGCTCAAACTTATGACCCCGAGATCAAGAGTTGGATGCTCTATCACCTGGACCAGCCAGGTGCCCACCCTCCGCTTTGTGAGTAACCTTCATTTGACTTATTTTTTTATGCTCTGCATCCAACATGGTGCTTGAGCTCATGACCCTGAGATCAAGAGTTGCACGCTCCACTGACTGAGCCAGGCAGGTGCCCCTTGAAAACATTTTAAATTTCTCATACACTTATTCACATGTTTAGATCAGGGGGAGTCCTGCTCTACTACATACCAATATTTTAATAATTTTCAAAACTTCAATCATTTAAAAAGTTTTTACAAGTGCAGGGGCACCTGGGTGGCTCAGTCAGTTAAGCATCCAACTTCAGCTCAGGTCATGATCTCACTGTTTGTGGGTTCGAGCCTTGCGATGGGCTCTGTGCTGACAGCTCAGAGCCTGGAGCCTGCTTCGGATTCTGTGTCTCCCTCTCTCTCTGCCCCTCCCCTACTCCCGCTCTGTCTCTCTCTCTCTCAAAAATAAACATTAAAAAAATTTAAAAAGTTTTTAGTGCAAAAATTCAACACATATGTTACTATGCAAAGTAAGAATCTAGAAACAAACACATACATATGTGGAATAAAAAGTTTTGAAAGACTAAGTGTAGATGATAAATTCCTGGGAATACTAATTCAATACATGGGACGATTGACTATAAAGGAAAAACAAAGTGGTTCTATATATACCTCTCTCCTTTTAGTAAAATAAACCCGACAGAGGTTAAAAATATAGAGGCTAAATACATACATACATACATACATACAAAAGAGAAAATTGGGTAGATTAGCATCTTGGGGTAGAGAAGGTTTTTAACAACCATCTCTAAAACCAGATTGTATGATAAAATTGAAAAACACAATTTTGCAATGCAAGAACTATGAACTATAGTAGGGTAAAAATTATTAACAAAGCTTAAAAACAAACAACAAAAGGGGAAAATATGTGACAAATTAAATATTAATATCCCTTACTGTTAAGAGGTTCCTAAAAAAAAAAAAAAAAAAAAAAAGAAAAAAAAAAAGGTAAACAATCCAAAAGAAATTTCAACACAGGAGTAGGGAATTCACTACGATTAGATATTCAACTTAGCCAACTTAAAGCATTAAGATCTTTTTTTTTCAAATAATATTGAATAAATAAATGCCTAGAATTGATAATGGTATGGAGAAAGTATATCTCCTATGTAATGGGTAGGTACTGCAACATAATACGACCATTCTAGAGAACAATTTCACAATATTTATCAGAATAATTCCAATTTCAGGAATTTATTCCAAGGATATAATGGGAAAATGTACAGAAAAGTGTTCATTGCCACATTATTTGTAGTTACAAAATAGAATAAAATAAACCAAATTACCTAAATATCTACCAATAGGCCATTAGTTAAAATTACATTACATTCATTCAACAAAGTAATACAAAGCAATCAAAAATGATGACATAAATAGATAATTATTTATTGACATGGAAAGATGCTAAATCTTAGGATTGCTGAGTGACAAAAGCGGGTTTCTGAGAATGATGCCAATTTCAACGAAATACATTTATGAATCTATGCAAAGAAAAAATCTTGCAGCATATCACCAAAGTGTTAAAAAAAAAAAAGAAAAAGGTTGGTTCCACGTACTGAGATTACAAATCATTTTTACTTTCTTATTAATACTGCATTATTTTAAAAGTTTTTATAATGTGCATATATTGTCTAAAAATGATAATTTCATTAAAAGTTTTAGTTATTCATGCAGAAATTGGAGAAGTAATAAAGACCAACTTAGTTTTCTATATTAAAGTCATGAAAAAATATTTGAAATCTTGTTCTAGGAAATGTGCAAGCATGGCTAAAAAAAAAAAAGAAATGAAAAATGCCTTGTGGAATTTATATTAATATTAGGCAATTCTTGAGTTTCAAAATACTCACTACAATTAATATTTAAAATGATTAAAAATCAGTTTCAAATATATACATATACGATATTTAAAAATATGACCATATAATTGTATACAAAAAGTTGTGATAACCCAGTAAGAAAATGAATAAAACAGAAAAATAAAGAACATAAAAACAAACATAAGACATATAATAAGATAGGGGCACCTGGGTGGCTCAGTTGGTTAAGCGTTCAACTCTTGGTAACAGCTCGGGTCATGATCTCATAGTTCATGAGATCAAGCCCCACATCAGACTCCTTGCTGACAGCGTGGAGCCTGCTTGGGATTCTCTCTCTCTGCCCCTCCTCCACTTGCACACACTCTCTCTTTCCCTCTCTCTCAAAAATAAATAAATAAATACTTAAAAAAAGTACAGTCTATACATTTATTTATTTATTTATTTATTTAAAAAAAATATTTTTAACATTTATTTATTTTTGAGACAGAGAGAGACAGAGCATGAACGGGGGAGGGGCAGAGAGAGAGGGAGACACAGAATCGGAAGCAGGCTCCAGGCTCTGGGCCATCAGCCCAGAGCCTGACACGGGGCTCGAACTCACGGACCGAGAGATCGTGACCTGAGCCGAAGTCGGACGCTCAACCGACTGAGCCACCCAGGCGCCCCCAGTCTATACATTTAATGGAATATTATGCAGTAATTAAAAGTGATCTCCATATAATTTACACGCAACAATTTTGACTTCCTTCACATGAATTTGTTCTTGTAAGTCCTTAGCCACACTGACTTGTAAAGGGTAATGATATTTTACGCCATTTTACTTTCTTCTTTGCACTGTTCTTTACCATGGTACACATCAAGTCTATAAAACAATAATTATTACAACAAATTGAAAAGGCTACAAAGCACATTTCTGGTATGCGAACTCTCAGCACCAAAGCATGAAGACCAATAGAAGAGGCAAATGTTACAGTCTACACAGTCAGAAGAGTACTAGTACAACAGATCATCAGCTGGCTGATATCTTACATGAAACCGGGCTATCAGCTCACGGTCCAGAGGCTTGGTTACTGACAGCTGGCCTGAGATGGGGTTGATAATGAAGATACCAGTCGGAGGCTGGTCAGCTCCTGGCCCCGTCACGCTATACCGTAGTGAAAGGTTTTTATCTCTATCGGACCTGATCTGAGGATCAAGAAGACAATCATATTAAATGAGAGACTAAATGAGCTCATTATCAGAGACAGGGCCTGTCATACCTTATGCCCTTTTTCAGTTACAAATTTACAGCATCTCTTCCCAGAAAACCAGTCCTGTTTCTCTCATCCTTGCTTCTTGGTGACAGGCTTCAAAAAGAGATGTCACCTATCACCAGGAAGACTGAGGGCAACATTCACATCTAAAAGAACACTTGCTTAGGAACAGTGCAAGAAGTCCAAATTAAGGAGTGTCAGTGTTTGAACTGAATCATATTCTATCCAGGGAGCTTGTAGGTTAGAATAGTTAACACAGGAACAGGCGTCCAATTTAATTAAAGTAAAACTTGTTTACTTTTTTGTATCAGTTAGGAGAAGAAAGAACTGTGTTAGGCCACAGTATGAACCAGCCTTATGTGAGAACTCTGATATGGTTGAGTTTAGGAGTCAGATTTCTGCACTTGTATTATAGTGACATTATTCACTGCAACCAAAGCTTTCCAAGTCATTTTAAGGTGGTACCTATTACTCAAAATTCTTTGTTAAATACCAAAACATACAAGAAAGGATTTTAAAATGCGTTTTTGTACTCTCAAAAATTATACCCACTATAGGCCCACTGCTTTCTCCTCCAAATATAACAGTTCTCAGGAAAAACAAGTTTATAGGTGAGCAGTCACAGGAACAGGCTATATAGAAAGGGAGTATGACGAATAGCACAGACAAGGGTCAACTGGCAATACCTTGGCAGGTGATAATAACAGATCTTTATGTATTAGGTAAATATACTTAACCCAATAGCAGAATCCAGTTTATTAATTTTCTTGTGAAGACAAAATTCTCTCTCAACTCATTGTCCATTAAAGTAGAAAAATAAAAAAAACCACCTTTATTTGGGGGCTATGTTGTTCATTGTTAAATCAAATTATAATGTGCATTAAAATAAAATATGCAATACAAATAAATGACTTATTAAAAGTGCAACTTTCAGTAAGTAGGTATAGGAACGCTAAACTAATCACACACAAATGGACATTCTAATAAATCGATATACAATAACTCTGTCCTTTTCCTTTTGCAATAAATAGTGGGTTGCTAATTTTACTAAACATGTATGAATACCTGTGATTTCTTTTTCTCTACATCTGATGGTATGCATTTAGAGTAATCAGAAAAAAAATTACTTCTCAGATTTATAAAAGCCTGTTTTTGCACAGCCCCAGGGATTCTGTTAATGGTATCAGAGGTCATTTTCTTTCTTCTTTAAAGAACTCTCAAATGCACTCAGTGCTGGCATTTTTAGCAATGATTGTCCCTTTATTTCTTCTTTGGCTCAAAAGCTATCTATAGAGGGCAAAGATCATCATGGAGAGCATGGCTTTCAGACACGGAAGCGAAGATGTGTATGTGTGTTGTGAGAAAGGGTATGGTACGGGTGTGGATACATGTTGGAGTTAGGGCTTATATATTCATACATTCAACAAACTCCATCGTCTGTGGTGTATGGGACCCACAGAGAGCTAGCTCTAACTATAAGTAATCTGAGGCAATTAAAAAAAAGAGGCTTTCTGCAACACTATAGACATTTCATCTACACACAAACATACAGTTTTAATACATGTTGTTAACTCTATCTTGTGATAAAACAGACAAAAACATTTCTAACGTATACTTGACCCATGCCATGGAGACAATTAAAATTGTGCCAGCCTACCCTGACAAGCTCTTGAGGAAAAGGTCCTCTGGAATTTTCTGGCAAGTTGATTGGAGGGATAACCCAGTCTCTCTTCTGCCTTTGTAGGTGGCCATTGTGCTTAGTCGCTTGTCTTGGGAATACTATTTCTTCAATTTCTTGTGATTCCTTTCCATTAAAATACAACAAGACATTGCTGAGTACTAGGAAAAACATTTTCTGAAAGGACAGCAATATCAATGGATACCTGACAGTGAAGGGTTCACTGTCAGGAACAAGAAAATATGCCTGGAGGCCCTCTCCTCATCCCTCTATTAAAATAATAGAAAACACCATAAAATTTAGGGGCTACCATGACGATTGAAGAATTGAATTCCAAACAATTTATTATGTAGCACAGCTGTGTAAACTATTTGCAGTTTCTATAAACCATCTTAGATAGGAGTTAATATTGAGCACAATTTAATAGTACCCTTTTATATATCTCTCATTAGTTTAAACCACAGTTCAGGTAATGTGCTACTGTACATTAAATTTAGATCTTGATGTGCTAAAATATAATTTGAATTCCAGGAGAAGTTTAATACATACTGCTAAGGCATGTCTCAAATATTTATGACCCTATTAAATCCCACAGAATTAATGCTGTAATTATTCTAAACCTATGTCAGCCATGATGGATGCTGTAGATGACCCACTTTGCACATTGGGTATTAATCTCTGCTGGATGTCAACATTTTCTTCTGTTTTCCCTTATATCTGTAGACACTTTAGCCATTAGCCCTTGCTGCTTCAGTGCAAATATCCACGCTAGTTTGCTGGACCACAGCGAATCATCAACAACAAAAGCGTTTTTTCACTCAATTAGTTACCAGCTTCTCACTCTGTATTCCCCAAGTGACATGATTCCCCTTAACAGTTAAGAGATTAATAAATTACATCTCCTATAATGAAAGTCGAGCATTGGTGCAAGAGAAAAATGCTATCTTTTCCACTGATATACTTATTCCTATTTGATTATGGGTGTGTATAAGACATTTACAATTAAACAGAAGTGAATGTGTGTATTCCTATCTCCCAAAGTACAATAAATATACAAAATGTAATAGTTATACTTCATGAAATTATGGACTTCAAAATAGATGACTGTGGTGCCCCCTCATTTGTTTCAAATTAACTCCACACGAACTAGAATATTCAGAAACTAATAATGTTATCATAGCTTTACTGAAGAAGTTATTGTGTCTTACTAAAACTCCTAATATAGTGACTTATACAAAACAAGTGCTCAATAAATGTCTGTTGCATTTAATCCAACTGTACTTTTGTTGGAAGTGTATCTATTTATTTTATCTTGGCTTATAGCAGCTTCCACCAGAGGGAGTATATCATTCCTAAAAGTTATGTCCGTAGTTTAAATAATTCATACTCCCCAATTTGATTATTCAGGGGCAAGACAAAAACCCAATATTCCTAGCTAGAAATGCTTCCTATTGCTACTGTACTGCGTATCTGTACTTCCCACTTAATAGACTTGACTGGTGACATCTTGCCAAGAACTATTTATTTTCTAGTTATATTTAACAGCTTGTAAAGCTTCTGAGAAATTTAAAGCAAACAACTACTTCTAATTTTAAATTAAGTTCTAAATCTCAAAGTATAAACAACCCTTTCAAACACAGTTTGAGATAGCTTAAATATACATTTAGTCTAAGTATCTTGTAAGATTAAAAAAACCCCACAAAATACTATTGAAGTGACTGAAGTTGATGAAAATTCAAATACTGGCCAAGGTGACATATAAAGCAAGGTACATGTTTAGTTCCAACTGAATACATCAGATTTTTGAACATGGCTCCGAAGCCATATTTGGATACTCCACCTTCACTGCATCCTCAGGTAAGGTTGGCTTGAGGCTCAATTTTACTGCTACTTGCCACTTTTCCTGAGTCTCTTTGTCTTGGGCATATATCAGGAACTTCGCATGCTCGGAGGAGAGGGGAAAGCTTCTCACGGCATACACCATGCCGTCTTCATCCACCTTAAAATCTGCTGGCTCACTGCTTTCATACTGTACTTTCCTTTTCCCATTGCAGTTGCTGAACTTTACTGTAAAAGATAATAAATATGTAAGTCTAGCAATAATACAAAGGCAGAAACACCTAACGTCTAACTAAGTCCATGAACCGCTTAGTAGTTTTAGTAGGCATAAAACACAAAAGTTTTATTTTTACATTATTAAAGGAATTCTCATACTATAGAATATCAGATTGTGGGGCTGAGTTGTACCCCAGAATCTCCTTGTTCCAAAGCCTTCCCCTACCCTTCACATTCCCCAGGAGCTTGGGCCCTTGGCTATAGCTGCTTTCTCCCCCCATGCCTCTCAATGACATTATCTGCTACTCCCTAACAAACTCCTACTCATCCTTCAGCACCCAGCTCCAGAGTCACTGAAAGTGGCACAATCTCTTGTTCTCAGTCTTCATGTAGTAATCTGAACACTATTATCACAGTTTTTTTAAAGTTTATCTATTTTTTTGGGGGGGAGGGGTAGAGAGAAAAAGGGAAGACACAGAATCCGAAGCAGGCTCCAGGCTCTGAGCTGTCAGCACAGAGACTGTCACGGGGCTCGAACCCACGAACTGCGAGATCATGACCTGAGCCACAGTTGGACGCTTAACTGACTGAGCCACCCAGATGCCCCTCTACTGTCACAGTTTTATAGCTACATCTGACATTCACTGTGAGAGGTACTTCAGGACAAATTTTCTTAGTTATCTTGCATACCTTGCACATTTCCTGGCACTTAGTCTTTATATAATTTTTGAAGAAATTCTTAAAGGAAGAAAGCAATTACTTTGATTAATGTTGAATGCTCACTTTGCTCTAAAATTACAAGACCTTAGTAGTAATTAAAAGGGGAATAATTTGCAATTTCTAGTCCTCATGGTGCTT
This sequence comes from Panthera uncia, assembly GCF_023721935.1. Lineage (NCBI taxonomy): Eukaryota > Metazoa > Chordata > Mammalia > Carnivora > Felidae > Panthera > Panthera uncia. Next base: position 43,534,510 of record NW_026057586.1, on the reverse strand, counting down.
AGAATAGTTCTATGAAGCAGTAACAATTTATACATTTTCAAACAAACAAAAATAAAGATATATCTCAAAATAAATTTTAACTAAAAATACTTATGGCTTAAGAATAAAAAATCAAAAAGATTTTAGTAACTTATCTTTATCTTTAATGCCTTAAAATTGAAAAAAAAATGAATGCTTTCTTAAAAGCAAGGTTAATCAACTTATGTCTCATTGGATACCAACACAGAAGTTATACTACATACTTAGAAATGTAGAAGTATACATAATCAAGCCAAAATAAAATCATAAAATAATAAAAAAATATTCTCTAAGGAAGATCATTTCTTTTGAACTTCTTAAATCATTCTTTATGAGGAAAAGTTCTATGGGAATAGCATGAAGGGATCAAAGAAAAAGCGTTTTTTAAATTTCTGTAAACATACAATGTTAGATCTTAAACACAATTACATAGGATACATTTTAGAAAGCAATTAATAGGTACACATTACAGGTGTCTAGGTGGCTCAGTTGGGTAAGCATCTGTCTTCAGCTCAGGTCATGATCTTAGGTCTGTGAATTTGAGCCCTTGCATCGGGCTGTCTGCTCTCAGCACAGAGCCTGCTTCGGATCCCCTGTGCCCCCTCTCTCTGCTCTTCTCCCACTTGCACTCTCTCTCTGTTTCTCTCAAAATAAATAAATAAACTTAAAAAAAATTCGTACACATTGCAAAATATAATCATATACTGCTTGTTGCATTTTTAAGTATCTAAGTAAATTTTTCCAAACTCCCACTCCATATATATATATTGATGAGTTCTTTTGTTTCCATTAATATAAATTCACTGAGATGTGCACAAGATCACAGCCCCAAAACATGCATGCTTATTTCCCTTAGTAACCATAAAATCCTTGATAACAGAAATAAAATACTTTAACTAGTGAATATATTATTTCCCACATAGCCCCACATATATCATCCTTCATTTTACAAACATCTGAAAATGAAAATAAAAGTTGTATCTCCTGCTAAATTATGCTAAACCCAAATATTTGTCTTTGGAGTAGAAGTATCCCAAAAGATACTTATCCTATCTTACTTGCCATGTGATTTAAAAGTGAAAAACAGGATCTCTTCTACAGAGCAGTGCCATCGACTGCTAATCTTTTATTAAAGACAAAATGCAAAGTAAAATTGTTTGGAGGAATCCTGCTGAGATGCCGAAACGAAAGACTTTTATCATCTTTCTTTATAAAAGTACCTTTTTATATCAAAAAAGGCATTTGTGAACTTAAAAACGCAGAGTCTTGATCAGATCTTCGGCACTTTTTTGGTTCATTTTTACCACTCTAGCGTGGATCCTCATCACTTCACACCTGGATTTTTGTATCTGCCTCCTAGAGGTTTTCTTCCTGTTCCAGGTCATTGAGCATCTACTCTTAGACTAAACCTCTGTTGCTCAGTCATGTGTCCTCCCCATTTAATATCCGTAGTATTATATGTACGCTTTCATCATATAATGCTCTTCTCACTTGGTGTCTCACTCTTCTCACTCTTGGTGTCTTTAGTGTTTCATGCATTACCTTCTAAGACATATTCTGCCCAATCAGATTTCTCAGTCATTCCCCCCTCTCACTGCAGCCCACACCCCATGCTCACTATCTTTTCTAGAAAGCTCCTCCACCCCCATTCTCCATGCCACAGATCCAGAGCCAGGCCATCACTTGGGGTTAATGGGTCTACTAGATGACCTTTCAAAGATGGCAGCCGATGCCCTCATTTGGGAAGGCTTCACATTTTGAATTTTAATTTAATTTTAACTTTTATTTGTTTTTACATTTTGTGTCCATGGAAGCACATATGAGCACTTTATTTTTATTAGAATGGTGATTATAATAAATAATGTCTAGTTACTAATGGTTTCATGTGACTACATCTTCTCTCTGTAAGTAGACTGTAAACTCATTTTGGCTTCCTGGCAATGAGTCTAGATTCTTTTGTTTCCTGGGACACCTAGCAGTGACAGAGACTGCATAAATGCTCATTTAATATTCACAGGCCAGTTGTATAGATGAATATCTTACAACTTTTCAAAACACTCGAAAATAGAAGTAGGTCCAGCCTGCTATAGCAACAGCATTCTGCAACAACAACAACAAAAAACCTAGGGACTTTAAATAATTGGACTATGTACTTAGGTTGCTGGGAGTGAAAGAAAATGAATTAATATTTGTTGTATGCCAGGCACTGAACAAGATACTGACGATTAGGTTAGCTATTTTAGCCTTAGCAAGAACCTCCTGAAGTGGGAATTGTTATTTCTGTTCAACAAATGGAGACAGAAAATTCAGAGAGGCATCTGTGCCCATGGGTGTCTGACTCCTAGTGATTCTTCTACAAAAGCACAAAGGAATCTAACTAAATTCATGACGCGTAAGTTATTGAAACCTAAAGCTTTAGTAAACAATAAAAGTGGAGAAATGACAAAGAGGCTTAACAAATGCTCGTGAAGAGAATAATGTCACATCTGGATCTCCAAATGTACCAAAGTAACCAGTATTATTAAAAAGAAGTCCTTAAGTTGGAGTGGACCCTACGTATCCCATGTAGGGGAGTAGCTGGAGCCCCTGAAGGTAGGGTGCAAGTGTGAGGCAGGCAGAAGAGGAAAATTCATGCTCACTGTTACAATGATGGAGTATTCTGTTAAATAGGTACTCAGCTATTACTCGGCAATCGAAAAGAATGACATCTTGCTATTCACAAGTATGTGGATGGAACTAGAGGGTATTACGCTAAGCGAAATTAGTCAGAGAAAAACAAATATCATATGACGTCACTCATATGAGGACTTTAAGAGACAAAACAGATGAACATAAGGGAAGGGAAGCCAAAATAATATAAAAACAGAGAGAGAGAGAGAGAGAGAGAGAGAGACAAACCATAAGAGACTCTTAAATATGAAGAACAAACAGAAGGTTTCTGGAGGGGTTGTGTGGGGGGGTGCTAAATGGGTAAGGGGCATTAAGGAATCTATTCCTGAAATCATTGTTGCACTATATGCTAACTACCTTGGATTGTAAATTAAAAAAATAAATTAAATTTAAAAAAATAGGTACTCAGCTACCTATTTGGATTCAGTGTCAGAATGATGCAGAGAAGGGAAAGAAGGCCTTTAAAGAAAAATGCATTGGCAAAGAAAGGGAAAATGTGTCTTTTCCTATAAAGGGTCACTGCATATCCTATGAATGAGAAGTGGCTGACCTCAGAGAATCTGACACTGGGGAACACACTTTGAAGGAAGCTGCGTAAAGGCGAGTTATTTAAAGTCAATTAGTTTTCTATCACCCCTGCTCCTCGCCTATAACGAATGTGAATTGGTTTAATAAATCTGTTATTAGATTCTTCTGGGTTTTAAAAACAAGTGTTAATTTGCATTTGCTCAAATACTAAACTAAGCAACATTTTTGGGGGAATTGTTCAGGTTTAAAGAAATGTTTTTCATTACATAATTTCCTTTGTGCATTCAACCATTAGAATCAACACCTTAACTGAAAATAAGTTCATTGCCAACTGAAAAAATTCTCGGTGAAATATTAGTCCTGACTTCATCCTGTGGTTTTGACTTAATGCATGAGGAGTGCCTAGTGCACGGTGACATGCTTAATCAATGATAACCACATTTCACTGTTTTCAAGTCACACGAATTAAAAGGCTTACCAATTTCAATGGATGTTATGAACTGAACTGTGTTCCCCAAAATTCATATGTTGAAGCACTAACTCCCAGTACCTTAGAATATGACTATAATTGGAGATACTGGTCTTTAAAGTGGTAATTAAGATTTAAGGGGCAACTGGGTGGCTTACTTGGTTAAGTGTCCAACTCTTGATTTTGGCTCAGGTCATGATCCCAGGGTCTTGGGATTGAGTCCTGCAACAGGCTCCATGCTGTGTGTGGAGCCTGCTTGAGATTCTCTCTCCCCCTTCCTCTCTCTCTCTCTGCCCCTTCCCTGCTTGCACTGCCAAAATTAATAAATAAAAATTTAAAAAAAGATTAAAAAAAAGCTCATCCAATATGACTAATGTCCTTATAAGAAAAGGAAATTTGGACATAGACACGAGGGAGGACAGACCACGTGAGGACACAACAAGAAGGTGGCCATGTGCAAGCAGAGAAAGGTCCTAAGAAAAATCAAACCTGCTGTCACCTTGGTTTTGGACTTAAATTTCAGAATTCTGAGAAAATAAATTTCTGTTGTTTAAACCATGCAGTGTGTGGTCTAATACAATGGGTAATGCACAGATTCCATTTAAAAAAAATTAATGTTTTTATTTCTTTTTGAGGGACAGAGTGTGAGCGGAGGAGGGGCAGAGAGAGAGAGAGAGACATACACAGACTCTGAAGCAGGCTCCAGGCTCTGAGCTGTCAGCACAGAGCCCAACACGGGGCTCGAACTCATGAACTGTGACATCATGACCTGAGCCGAAGTCAGATGCTCAACCAACTGAGCCACGCAGGTGCCCTGCATGGATTTCATCTCTTAACCACTGGTCAGTGTTTATTTTCTGTTATTTTGTTCCACTTACAACTTAGATGCACCTAAGCATATTTTCTCAAATTTGACAAAATTTTCTTGAACCAACCACTCACTGAAACTTACTCAAGAGGATTATGGAAAAAAACAGTAGACAATAGCTATGTTATAGAATCTTAGTTACAGCATTAATATCATTTACAAATTAAATTATTAATTATTAAATTAAATTATTAAATTAAATTATTAAATTAAATTTACTTCTAATTTATAGCATTTTGGGGAGTTTTCAGGAGGACTATGACAAAACATGTACAGAAAAACTGGTTGAAAATAGAAAAGAGAGTGGTTAGAAGCCATTTGAAAGGAAGAAAGAAGAAAGAGATAGATATTCAAGGGGCATGGCTGAATTACTAAAATTAGATTTAAAATTTCAGTTTCAAGAAGAGGAAAATAAGGCAAATATCATAGACATGTTGCTGTTAGAAGAAATACATAGTTCACTGGAACCAAACTGTTCCTGTTATGAAAACATTCTCCTGAGGGGCCTGGGTGGCTCAGTCGGTTAAGCATCCAACACTTGATTTTGGCTCAGGTCATGATCTCACAGTTTGACAGTTTGTGAGTTCAGGCCTGAGGTAGAGCTCCACTCTGACAGCGCCGAGCCTGTGTGGGATTCCCTCTCTTTCTCTCCCTCTCTCTCTGCCCCTCCCCCATTCCCATGTACTCTCTCTCAAAATAAATACATAAACTTTAAAAACTAACCTGTTCTCCTAATAAATGGTAAGTAAAAGAATTCCAAATAGCTTAACGAGTACAACTTTCAACTTTTATCTTCCAAAACATGCAGCAGTGTAATCATTTTTTAACATACGGGTTTTAAAACAAAGGTGATGATACATTTATTTTAAATTAAAATATATCCTTAATGGTGAAACTCTTCTACAATCGTGTTAATGGTGGATACATGACATTATGCATTTGTAAGAACTCAAGGAATTGCACAACACAGAGTGAATCCTAACATAAACTATGGGCTTTAGTTACTCTTAATGTATCACTGGAAGAAGTGGTATTAGTTGGAGTTCTAGAACTGAATCGATACTTGACATAAACATCTTAGGTATGGAGATATTGAGGTGGTGTTTCACAAAAGTCATAGTCTCTTACTAGGCAATGTAATAAAGCAGAAATTCTATTATTTTAAGACCAATCAAGAACTTGGAAATTTCATTTTTCTGACAGAACAATTTTCCTTACGTTAAAACATTAATTTTCCTTAAATGCTCAAAAAACTCAAATTAGAAATAACAGAATTTCATAATGTAGGAGAAGGAAATAAATTTCCTTAGACAACTAAAAAAACAGGCTTGATCCACAGGATTATTCAAATTTAAAACAACTCTATACACAAATAAATGTGCCTAAAAACATTACAATATTAAACGAGAAATTTATTATTAGAGCTATTGCATAGTTTACATACATAATATGTAGTTACTGTGTTCTAGCCGCCATAAAACTTTGTTAACATGGTTAATACAAAATTAAACATCAGGGAAATAATTATTTTAAAGTACTTTTTGACTCTTAAAGCAGTACCTCAAATTAATGCTAACCATAAAGCCATAATATCTTTATAAAATATTAACAGGAAACCACAGATCTTATATATTAAATGCATTACCATTTAATAGCACTGCATAAACCATATAAATGAAAGTGTGCAAAATGCTCACATATGGCTTATAATTTTTGCTCAAGTAAAACATCATGCCATATTTAGAATACAATTATAAAAGAACCCTGCAAAATATTTTTGAGACTAAATATGCCTTTGCCTTTAAAATTGCTTTTTTTCCACATTAATTGCTATTTTTGAAAGCATACTAATAAGACAGAAATAGTTTCAAAGTGCTAAGAAAAGTTCTCCCTCCACAGGCAAAGAGCAATCTTAATTAATGAACTTAACATCTAAATGAATAAATGAGAGCTGGGAAGGTAGGGAGGAGATGTCTCAACAGTAGGGATTTTCACGGTGATTTTACTTACAGATTGCAACAGAGAATGGTTACCAAGTGGCGATTTCACTTACAAATCTGAAAAACCTGCTTAGATATTCTTTTGTCACCCCAGGCCCTTACTGAGTTTCATTCTGAGGAACAATTCTTCCTTAAACACTTGAGTAGCCATTTCAGAGCGAACTGACGCTCTCCACACTTGTACAATGGGGATCCAGTTAAAGTAGTGCGGGAATGTCCATATGCACCTTGGCGGAAAAAGTCATTACATTTTCTTTATAACACACAATTATAGTAAGAAAAAGGAAATATCGAGTCAATATTAGTACACATATTGACTCTTCAATATACATAACACTTCCAAAATACTTTAAAACTCTTTAATGACAAATTTGAGCTTGTTTTCATGGAAGACCTTTATTGTAACAAGTTTTATGATTTGGATATCAGACTCTTGATAATTACCAGCAGTGAAAGTTTTATTCACAAAAGTTGGTGGTAGCAAATGATAGCAACGAACTCCTCACTTTTTCTCCGCTTGACAGAAAGTTCTTTCTTGTCGTGAACCATGAGGAATATGTTTATTAAATTTCTTTTTTTTAATTTTTTTTATTTATATTTTTTTTAACGTTTATTTATTTTTGAGACAGAGAGAGACACAGCATGAACGGGGGAGGGGCAGAGAGAGAGGGAGACACAGAATCGGAAGCAAGCTCCAGGCTCTGAGCCATCAGCCCAGAGCCTGACGCGGGGCTCGAACTCACGGACTGCGAGATCGTGACCTGAGCTGAAGTCGGACGCTTAACCGACTGAGCCACCCAGGCGCCCCACGTTTATTAAATTTCATGGTCCTTCCTTTTCTTGCACTGACAGATATGACACTGAAATTCCTTGTGGAAATTCAAAAGCTTTTCAAAATTTTTTTTCATATTAATATTTTAAAATAATGATAAAAGCTTTACTTCAAGAATACACAGGTATGGTGTATTCTAATAGTCTCAATAATTTTTCTCCAGGTTTTAAAATAGAACACCAACTAAGTATCACAAATGAGCCACTTTAATCCTTTTCTGGAGGTGAATTTTCGCTTCAAACCCATAAACTCTGTGACTGTGTGTAATATTTTTTACACGGCCTTTGCAGTTTTCAATTAAGTTCATTCGGGTGCTCCAAAATGTCAGTTAAGTAAGCTATTTTTTCAAGTGAATAACTCTCCTTCAACAAATCTGCAGTGAACAACATTCAAACACACAATCATTTTTCTATTAGCTGACAGACCTTTGGAAAAAAAAGGGGTCTTTTGGATAGCTTGTGAACTTGGTAGAGATCTGCAAATATGGTATTCCCTTATCTTTGCACAGAGCTATAGCCATTTATTTTCATAATTCCAATTTTTGTGGATAAAAGATTTATGAGCAATCTTTTATGTACAAGAGCTTCTATGTGAGTAAAACTAACAGAATCTTGAGATTAAACCCTTTGGTTTTTCTATCTCCATGCCATTTACAGCTTTTATAACCTTCAAGGCATCAGGGCCAAGACACTGGCCTCACGTAATATTTGCTTAACATCTTGCTGTAAAATACTTATTTGTCTCCTTGAATATATAATTTATGGAAGTTTGTTTTCCTTTTTCTTCCAGAATAAATAATGCTCTTCAAGGATTCTAACCACTGCTATTAACTAACATATTTATTAATTCCTTAAAGGCATCAACATGCAATGATAACCTTTTTGATTTAATAATCTTTTTGACTAGAGCTGTCACTACGATGTGTGACGTGTCCTCACTACCCCTCCTACGTGTATGATTCAAAAGTGACTCATTTTCTATTTCTCCTACCGTCGATGAGGGATATATAGGCTGGTAAAACAAGTAATTCTGCATCTGTGTAAGGTATTTGGCTTAAAGCATTTAATATGAAATGTTATAAATGACTTTAAGAGCTTGATCATATAGTGTTGCACTCAATCTCATCAAAAATGTTCTTACTTTCTGCTTAAGAGAGTAAAAAATTTCATCTGCCTAAAATGGCTGTGTGGGGATACAGTTCTCACAAAATGTGTCCTGCGTGTGGCTTCACTTGATCTCTTTGCATTAAGTAAAATGTTTAGACCAAGTGTGAGAATAATTATAACACATGAATCCCAATCCGAGGGAATCATTATTTTTAAAAATCTTTATTTATTTATTTATTTTGAGAGAAAGAGAGAGAGAGAGAGCAGAGGAAGGGCAGAGAGAGAGGGAGAGAGAAAATCCCAAGCAGGCTCCACACCCAGCACAGAGCCCAACATGGGACTCGATCTCACAACCCAGAGTTCATGACCTGAAATCAAGAGTTGGATGCTCAACCGACTGAGCCACCCAGTCACCTCTCTGAGGAAATCATTATTATATTATCTTATTAATATCTTACACATTTGAGGGGGTTCTTGTGACTCTGAAGTCTTTCCAGCTTTCATCCCAAATTATCCATTGGGCTGGGAAAGTAAGCATATGTACAAATCACATCTAAAAACAGACTGTGGCATGTTCAGCTTTAGAAATTCATTTGTAAAATAACATATAATATACGTGTAATATATATATAATTTAGTGAATTATTAATATTATCTAATTATATAAAATAATAAAAGATATACAAATAAATATATATAATATGCATTCTATGTAAGGTCTGCATTTTTAAGGTACTTTAAAATAAATATATGAAAAACTTGAATAATTAAACATACTATAATTTAAATTACAATATGGAATATATTCACTTTCACTTCATTTAAAGGGTATACAAAGTGTACAAAAATTTGTTCATTATATTTCTAGATAATCAAAAAATATGTTGAAAACAATCAATGTCTGGAAACTACAGTCCTCTTTAATAATTCAGTAAATTTTATGTCCAGAAAAAACACCTAACTTAATTCTAAGGGATTTGTTTCTAAAAACTTATATAAATCTTAACACAGTATATACACATTAATTCTAAAAATGACCCCAAAATTACTGATTTCCATCAAAAATAAGATTTTGATTTTTAACCTTGAAATCCAATAGGAAGGAAGGAAAATTAGCAAAAGTAGAAAGAGGAAAAATAGAAAAAGATGGAGAGAGTAAGTAATAATTGAGAAAATTAATAAAATTAATGATTCTTTGGTACCTTAAAAATTTATTCATACCTTCTATTTTAGAATTAAACAGGGAAAACTATGAACAAAAAATAAAAGCACATGAAATGGAAAAGATAATTAAATTAATACTTGCAAAAAAATAAACAGTCATATAAAAATCTTCACTTGGGATAAACACATTGATACAAAAGTAATGACCCCTCTCTCTCAAAATAAATAAATAAACATTTACAAAGGGGGCGCCTGGGTGGCTCAGTCGGTTGAGCATCCGGCTCTTGACGTAGGCTCAGGTCATGATCCCAAAGTTTGTGAGATGAAGCCCTGTGTTAGGCTCTGTGCTGGGTATGGAGCTTGCTCGGGGTTCTCTGTCTCCCTCTCTCTGCTCCTCCCCCACTCGGATGTGTGTGTTCTTTCTCTCTCTCAAAATAAATAAACATTCAAAAGTATAGCCAGATAACTGGGAGGATTCCGTGGGAAAGGGGACACGTTAGTGCTAGCTCCATTGGCGAATTCTTGGTCAATAAGATCTGGGGAGGGGCGCCTGGGTGGCGCAGTCGGTTAAGCGTCCGACTTCAGCCAGGTCACGATCTCGCGGTCTGTGAGTTCGAGCCCTGTGTCAGGCTCTGGGCTGATGGCTCGGAGCCTGGAGCCTGTTTCTGATTCTGTGTCTCTCTCTCTCTCTGCCCCTCCCCCGTTCATGCTCTGTCTCTGTCCCAAAAATAAATAAAAAATGTTGAAAAAAAAAAAAAAGATCTGGGGAGATGCTATGTGTAGACTTGGGTCTACACGAGTCTTACTCAAGCAGAAAATGATAAAAGTGCTGAGTGTGGAGCCTGCTTAAGATTTTTTCTCTCTCTCCTTCTGACCCTCTCCACCACTCAGGCTCTCTCTCTCTCAAATTAAAAACAAAACAAAACAAAACAAACAAAATTTCTTATTCCTAAAACTCTTGGTATTTTCCCACTAAAAGAGAAAAGTTTTATTATGATGTTCTGTAAAACGTAATCAATCTCTTAGAGAAGGAGTTATTTCATTTCCTGTCTAGGTAAAGTCACGTAATATTTAACGAACATCTATATACAAGTTGCCGCAAATGAAAGAAAGGAGCAGAGCTACGATATTCTTCCTTGATATGAAATTGAAAAAAAATCAAAAACAAGAGGTAGGAATGATATAGAAGAATGATTATGACATTAAAAATATGAAATTTAGATTTTCAGTAGTCTGATAATGATATGCATGTAATTTTATGTATTAAACTATTGGAAAAGCAGTAAGATTATTGCATTCTCCCTTGTATGCATTCTAATAACTTAACAAATTTAAAGCTGTTTTTCACTTCATTGATATTCTTCCTCCAGGCATCTCTCTGCATGAAATTCAATGAACCCCCCCTTTTTTGGGCAGATTCCACCTAAAATATATAAAATTATCGGTGCTCAAGCAGAATTCTTCTTTTTTTTTCAGAATGTGCCCATTAACAAATTACACTGAAATATCACTACCTCTAATTAAATTACTCTGACAGAGCACAGGTTGTGTAGAAGTTCCTTTTCTCAACTGTATGATTATTAGTTTCTGAAACTTAATGCAGTTTAGTTCCCCTAAATTTAGTTACCAGGCTACTGTGTCAACAAAGAAGGAATCTTAATTCCTAATTTTTTTGTGACAGGTTTTTGTTAATTTTTAAAGAAAATAGAGTTTTCATAATAAGGTTTACCGGAAGCAAAGGCTCCTGCTAATTGGAATTTTCAAAAACACCACTGAAAAAGGAAAAAGCCGAACTAAACTAATCATGTGTCTATATTAGTTTCGACAATGCAGTCTCCAAATGTGCCACAGAAATCAGAAAGAGCCAATGTCTCCCCAGAATGCCCAGCTTGCTAAGCCAAGGAACAAAAGGATGTGATATGTTTTATGAAACTTGAATAAAAGAAAGAGGTACATAGAACTTATGTTCATTAACTAAATTAGCCCTACCAGTATTACATGATATCACATTAACTGAAATTAAAGTCCATTGAACTATTACACTATTAAATCCAAAACCATTTGCTGATAGTAAAGCTATAAAACAAACAGAGTATAAGATTTCACCCTAAACATGTAAAACAATTTAAGAAATATTTATTCCTTTACTGGCTATTAGGAGAAAAAGATCATGGTCACATATGGAGAAATAACAATGTATTTTAAAAAGCTCTTGAAAATATACCATAATAACACATAACTAATAGTTTAAAAGCTGAATTCCCAATAATTACTGCCAACCCCCTCAAAAGATATGTCAGCTCACCAGCCACTGTAAAGAACTGTATCAACAGTAAAGGTGGGCTTTCTACAGAATGCAAACTATGCACATATAACAAAACCATACCAAAACTCACACAATATTAACACACGCTATTTCTGAAGGCTGCCTATACTTTCTGAACTAACATGATATGTATGAAGTATTTAATATATGAAACATTCCATAAAAATTCATTCATGTTAACTACTTTTCTTCATAAATCCAATGAGTTATTAAAAAAATTATATAAAATCCATCCCTAAGTTGACAACAAAATTGAAGTAGTAAAACAACGAATTCTAATACGAATTCAATTAATGTGTTTCTACTTGGGAAACATCACCATATAATCTGGAAAAAAAAAACCCATGATCTTTTAGTCCATCCTATTATTATTGTCTTAGTAACCCACTGTCCAACTTTATTTATTTATTTATTTATTTATTTACTTATTTTGGAGCCCTATGTGGGGCTCAGACTCACAACTGTTGAGATCAAAACCTGAGCCGAGATCAAGAGTTGGACACTTAACTGACTGAACCACCCACACGCCCCTGCACTGTCCAACTTTTTAGAGAATTATTGTATAAACTCTAGAAAGCTATTCCAGTGGCACAAAAGTATTCTTCCAACAACCTACCTAGATAATATTTCTTAGGTCCAGCTCCACTCACTTTGGCCCGTCATGTATAGCCATCAGGAAAACAAGGGCAAGTAATCTATGACATACAATTAAAAAAATGCCCTATGACTTTTGATACATTAAAAGGAAAGTAATAAAGCGTTATTTGAAGATTATGATTTTACACAAATATATAAATACTGAAGTGGGGTAACAGTCTTCTTAAATGCCAATTACTTATATTTAGGAATTATGTTATTCTTATTAAATTTTTTATTATTATGTCCAGAACTGGAATAATTTCAAAATGCTATTTGCTTTAAAACAAACAATAAAATAATCCTCTTCATAAGTGTTCCCTCCCTCTACACAGCCTGGAACGAACATCTACTTCTGTGAACACACCAACTCAGCAGTCTGGGCAAAAATCTCCTGCTTCAAATGCCAATAATAAGCCTTATCCTCATTAATGGGTTGACGTTTTCTTTTGGAGAAATGATTACACTTCTATTTCACCATTCTCATTAATTATATCAAAATGAATGGGATTAATTGTCATACACTGTAACTTTATGGCCATCTCATGTATACTCCACTCTGTGTGACTTCTCTAGAAACATCGTAGGTGCGGGAGTGTTCAGTCTAGGAGCAATAATCTCATCCCTACCCCTCCCCAAACGCCACTACAGCACTCATGGTCCAGCTCTTAGGTACACTTATGAAGGGTCGGGATATCTTTAAAATTTTACAGAGATAAAGATTTTGCACATTTAATTTACCCTATGAAAATACATGAGCATGTATTAAAGGATTTTCATTACATTAACCACGATGATGTCAAGGCAAATATCCTGTGCACCTATCGTTTGCTTCCAACTTTACCATTTCCCAATCTGTATGTATTAGTTACAATAAATCAAGTTAGGTTAAAACAATATCCTTATCCTGTGCTGATAAGCAGATGCAATAAGCAGACTAGTCTGAATTATATTTTTTTGCCTAAAAGCCCCAGCAACACTAATGCTTTAGGATAATATATTAAAACCCTATTTAAAAAAATTAACTTAGATACCTGACTACCAGAGGCATGAAAATGAAGTAAAACAATAGATGTAAATAAATGGGGCAATGACAGAAATACACACACACACACACACACACACACCTCTTACAGTAATAATGAAGGACATACTGAATGCATATTTTTCACTTAAAAAAACATTTTTTTAAAAGGAGGGATATAAAAACCAAGAACAGATAGAAATACCAAGGCATGAAAGAGACTCCAGATAGGTTGGTGTGGCAGGGGGTCCATGTTTTTGGTGTATTACCTCTGTTCCAAATACACAACCATAATAATAAAATATATTAAGTAAAGCAAAATGACATAAAACCTAGGCAGGCTCAAAAACAAGATGAATGTTCCAGCAGACCAGAAATAAACTTAATGTAAATTGTCACCTGGATAGGAAGCAAGAAGGGGCCACAGAAGCTCAGCGTATGTGGGGTAAAGGGGCTTGAATGTAAGGGAAAGACGGTACAGCACCTGGGACATCAGAATCTAACATCGAATTCACTTCATGGACCATTCTGATTTTCTAGATCCCACTGGCCATTCTTCTCCTTCTCTAAAGATGTCTCAAGGGGCAGCCCAGGACCTTTACTTCTCTACACTTTCACCCTGGAGGATTTCAGCTAGCCCCAAGGTTTTAAAAACCACCCGTACAAAGATGAATAGTGAATATGTATGTATAAACTTTGTTCTGAAATCTAAACTCCTACATTCAACTTGCCATCTCCACTTGGACATGTAAAAGGCAACTCAAACTAAGCAAGTGCCAAAACCAACTCTTGATTCACTCCTGCCCCCAATAAATGAACTTCATGGTTAACAATGTCACCCCTCACCCAAATGCTGACTCCAAGTCTAGTTGTTGAGTTTGACTCCTGTCTTATTCCAAATGAATCAACCTGAAGGTCCTGTCAGCTCTATATTTTTTAATGCTTATTTTTTTTTTGAGAGAGAGAGGGAGAGAGAGAGAGAGAGGAGGAGAGAGGACATGAGCAGAGGAAGGGCAGTGAGGGAGGAAGAGAGAGAGAATCCCAAGCAGGCTCTACTGTCAGCACAGAGCCCAATCGAGGGCTTGAACTCACAAACCATGAGATCATGACTTGAGCTGAAATCAAGAGTCAGATACTTGGAGACTGAGCCACTCAGGAGCTACTTTTAGAATATATCTCCAATATGGCCATTTCTCATCACCTCCATGACTACCATCTCATCACCAGCCATTATCTGGGCTGAATCGTGGCTAGAGCCTCTAACTGGTCTATCCGTTCCACTCTTCATGATACCTACCGTGGGCTTTTAAAAATATAAATTAGATCATATTCAAAGGCTTCCTATCACACAGAGAATAAAACCCTTCACAAAGGTCCCTGGCCCTGCAACCTCACCCTCCTTTCCTGTTGTCCGAGCTCACAGGGCCACCAGTCTCGTGGTAGCATATTAATTACGCATTTTAGCAACAAGCCTCAACAAGCCTCAAGTCCTTTCCTATATATTTGAAATATCACACAGTGCAAGAGAGAGGAGAAGAAAAATAAAAGTGGAGAGGAAGCAAGAAAACTTGGAAAGCCAACTGTCCAGATAACAGATCATTTGATTTATTTTGGTCTTTTTATAGGCTTTATTATTAAAGAAAGTTACCTTTCATTAATTTTTCCCAACTTTCTTCTCTTTGTTGTTTCTTTCCATGTCACTGGTACCAATGGATAATTAGAGTGGACTTTTTTCATTCAAACCAATTAATGAATAAAAGGAATGTGAGACCCTTTTTCATTCATTAGCTGGTTTGACTAGAGATAAGTGATATGAATCATAGAATGCACGGGGCAGGCTGTAGCATATTACACACTTTAGGAAGAGCTAAGCAAATAGAGAGGGGGAAAACAAAAATGTTTTGATGTCTGTAATCTAATAACTGATCTAACCACCAGAACATGCAGCTGTGGATGAGATGCTATGGATCACCCAGAGTCTGTGTTCTACTGTATCACTAGCCTCTCAAACAACACTATTTGAAAACTTGCAGGAGGAATGAACAAATTCCAACTAGTTCTTTAGTAGTAAAGGACAAGGTCAACAGTAACAACAGTCTAGTGTTGAGCCAGCGTTCACTCATGTGTATACTAGGTCTTCTCAAAATTGGGGACTCGTAACCCTTAACATAAACTTGTGGCCACAGCATCTCAACCACCAATTATAATCCTGCTTCAATGAGAATGTGTACAGCATCACTCTCAATATAAGGAAACAAAGCACAAAGGTGGATATTGCATCCACTTCCTCAGATCCAACAGCTCAAGTTAATAATATCACATTAACTGGTTTTGTATGTATGTGTGAATCCATCCATCTATCTACATATAAAAGTGAAGTGCTTTGCACTATACTCTGAATGGAGTACTCAGTCAACCATATAATTCATTACTGCTGTTTCTAAGTCAGGAGTCCAGGGTTCAGAATGTGAGATCTAATATCTCATTTGGAAATCACCTCCAATGATCCAAATACTTTCATGTACTTTTTTTCCCTTTTCCTTTTTGTACCACAGTTCCCCACCTTTACATGCAGGGAAACAAAAGGCCACAGAGTGTTAAGTTACCTGGTCACATTGAAAGTGGGGACACAGCTGTCTGAAGTTCTTGGCGACAGCCTAGGAGGCACCCGCTGTATTTCAGGACCAAGGGGTATTTCCATCTCTTGTTGAATTGCCACCACTGAATGAAAAATAACCAAATGATTCCCACTCTGTCATCTAAGGTGAATACAGAGGTGGATATGGCAAGGTCCCTGACCTCTAGGCATTTAAATTTAGGAGGAAAGGCCTTCAATAACTAACAGCAAAGTAAAACAATATATAACAAGGTGGGCTAAGCCAAAGCTCTTGACAAGTACATCTGGAGGGGAAGGAAGGGGATCACTGAAGACATAATGGAAATGGCAGCTGGCTTTTGATCTGAACATAGAAGGAAGTGCGGGATTCCAACAGGCTGCGTGGAGAGAGGGGCGTGGTGATGGCTTCAGCATCAATGGGGCCTGGAAACCCCAGTGATGGTGCCTTCACAGAGGCTTCAACGTTTGTGTTACGAGCAGTGCCTGGATCACAATTGTTCCTCACTCAATGTCTTTGTTAAAAATGAGTATAAAGGGTTTTTTCCTAGGGCAAATTTGTTTGGCATGGTGTTTGTAGGATGTATTATCTTTGTGGGGGAGGAATATTTATGGACTAAAGTCCCTTACTGCAGTCTCCAGGTAGGCTGAAATACATGAGGCTTGAAGAAGAAAAGTCAACATAGGCACAAATTAAAGATCTAATTACCCACACACATGAATTGGTTCACAGAATTTAGGGACTGTATGTGTGTATGTGTGTGTGTGTAACACGCATATCTGATAGTAATATTAAGCATTAAAATTTAAATGTCATTGTAGTTTTTATATGAAGGCTTAGCATTTCCCCTTTTCCTGAGCCATGGGTTAGATCTATTTATATGAGGAAGACCATTAGTGGTATTTTTTAGATACAGGAATTATTAAAAAACACACAATATAATATGCAAGATGTGATTATAAAGAAATGGGATTGATTCCACAAGTCACATAGAAAAATCAGATTCATTACATAATAAGCACGCTTTGTATAAATTATAGTCCAACCAACAAGGGCACTAAATATGCACTTTAATTTAGAGTACAATACAGAAGTAACTTTACTATCTAATGAGATGAATTATTAATGAAGCTAAAAGATACTAAAAGAAATCTGCTTGTATAAAAGCCAATCTAATCTCATGTATAAGTAATCTTCAATAAAACATTACCATTTTATACTCAATTGAACTATATCCTCAACTAGTCTGACATAGTGTACTTTTCTTCAATAGGAACAAATGTCATTGATAATGAGAGTTTTATAATTTTGTGCTTGTTTGATGCAAAAAATAAAAAGAGCAGTGGACTACAGCCAGTAAACTAAGTCCTGGTTGTGGTTCCACTAATACTGAATAATTCTCTAAACAGCTTTGAATTTTCATTTCAGCTGTAATGTGAAGGAGTTTCATTGGATGACTGCTAATATCTTTTACAGCATAAAAATATGCATACACATAATCTAAAATTTGGGATCACAACAAGTTCCAGAGTGAATATCACCACTGAAGGTGGTACTCCAGTTATTTTGGTTTGTTTTTGTTTTTCTTGTTGTTTGAGCAGGCTTTCACCAAAATACAATGGCTTCTCTGGACAAAAAGGACAAGAAAACTCACACAGGAGTAAGTTATTTTTTTCGTGTATTTTTCTCTAGTTTTTAAAAAGCCCCAAATCCCAAAGCAAAGTTAAAGTCCATATATCACATTCCATGTAATTACAGCTGAAGGGGTAGTAACAGGTACAGTGATAAAACTCACTGTGATTATTCAATGGTCACTCTTCTTTTCATTAGGTTAACAATTTACATTGGTGTTAATGAACTGTAATTTATAATCTAGCTGTTTTTCTTTCGCTAAACTTTGTATGTCCTCACAAAAAAGAAAAGAAGCTCAAGTTATTCTGTTTGAAACACAACTCTTCCCGGAATAGACCAGGCGACTTCTCTGCACGAAACAGATTTCAGTCACTGCAGCACTAAGTGTCACAACACATATAAATCTTGATGATCAAAAGATACTACCAGTATTTCAAGCTACAAATTCTGTGGCCCATTCCCTTTAAATAATGAATGTCAATGAGGAAAGGTAAAACTCAAACTTCTGTGGAACAGTTCTTTAGAACTATTTAGTAAGGAGCACAAAACTGTTGTAACTCTGGAAAATAAAATTATGCACATGAGAGAACTAAGGCTACAGTCTCCAAAGTTTCCAGGCTTGATGGCATAAATGCTTTTCATGAAAGATGAACTGAAGACCTACAAAGTTCCTTGGGAGATAGATGATGAGAAAACCAACATGACTATTCCAGGCTTAAGTTACAACAGAAGAGGTGCTCCTTTAACTTTTGTATGTCATGTTTACTTTTTGAAATTTCTAATAAAATAAACTCAGAGGGTGCCTAGGTCACTCAGTTGGTTAAGCATCCAACTCCAGATTTTGGTTCAGATTATGATCTCATGGTCATGGGATTGAGCCCCGCGTCAGTCTCTGCACTGACCGCACAGAGCCTGCTTGGGAGTCTTTCTCCCTCTCTCTCCGCACCTCCCAAAATAAATAAATAGACTTAAAAGAATATAAAAGTTTCTAATAAAATAAACTCACTGGTTGTTATAAGAGAGGCATTGTCTATTCGGTTCATATCACAATGGCCACATGTAAACATTCCACAGCAAGTTTGGTTTACAATGAGTAGCATTCTGTTTCTCAGGTTCAAAGTCATCTTCTTTAAGCAGCCTATTTTATATGCACACAGTACCTTCTGATAATTCTTTAATGGATTACAGTCCAGAATTTAAAACAAGTAACTTTGTTGAATACCTTATTGTTTTTCTAGGCGGTTTCAAATCCCTTGAAGTTTGGCAAATTTTAACAAAGTTAATGAGGTTAACCTTCATTTTCCAGACTTGTAGAGCTACTTTATGTTACCATAGACCTCTTATTTAAAGATGACTCACAGTCAAGGACTTTTAAGTTTGACTTTATTTTTGGGAAAATCTGCTAAGCTCAAAGTAGATCCTAATAAAGACAACTATGGGCCACTTTCTTAAACACATTTAAGCAACTAAATACAGAGTAATCCCACTTAAAATAAATTAGATTTATGAAAAGAGAGACATCTGAACTGAAATTTAAAGACAAAGTAATGTTCTTCACTTTATAAGGTTCCTTTCTGTAGCTGCATGATATCGTGCCTGAAAATATAAGTCTTACTACAAGATAAGTACTGGGAGACGAGCTAGAAATATAAAAGTGAACAGAGCAAGTGATCTACCATCAAGAAGTGAAAGTCTCATCTAAAAATTTCTCTAGCGAATTATATGAATTAAAATGAAGAGCTACAGAGTGGGGATTAGGGAAATTAGGTCAAGAAATTTAAGAGCTGAAGTTGACATCTAATAACATGATTAAACAGAGTATCACAAGAGGTAGAAAGTAGCCACAAAAATATTTGGTTTGTAAAATTTTAATTTACCTGCAGTTTGCAGGAAAATGTCTGGAATATACAGAAAGGGACAAATGCAGTTTGTTGCAAAGTATTGCTACCTGAATTTGAAAACATGTATCTTATTTTGAAATGTAAATGTGCAATTCTCTAAACTTACCACTTTAAAGAAGGCAAAGTGGAAACACAGCTTTTAAATATTCCTTCCTTCAACCACCACTCCTGTCCCCATAAGATTATATGCGCAGTTTTCTTCTGATTATGTTTTAGTTTGATTTTAGAGTAACGGAAATTCATAGTATCACTGAATGTTTAAAATACAAAAATATGCTTTGTACATAAGCTTTCTCATTTTATGCTACTTTGTTTTCCAATTTCACTAAATCACTGTTGGAGGGAATAAATAAGGCGATTTTTGTTACCTGAAAGGAAAACATATGATTCTGCTTGGTTCTTTACTTTCTCAGTGAAGATACACACATTGGTCTTTAATAAAAACATGCCATTGAGTTTCCATTTCCCATAATTCCTTCTGCTTAGTGAACAAAGTCATAATAGGTATGTCAGAATGAAAACAGGGATAAAGTTCTTTTGAGCTGACGGAAATGCCTATGCAGCCTTTTATAACTGGAATACTGACCGTCAGCAAAACAGAGATTGGGTGGCTCAAACAGAGCCCATATTACATCTGATTCACTGATCCCTTTCAAATTCTTGCCCCCAACCTCGGAGCAACACAAAACCTTCCTGAGCTCTGCCGGTCCTTTTGTCTGTTTGCAAAACAAAATACAACATAAGAATAAACTCTTAGGGGGTAAAACAGCATTTCTATTTGGACAATTATCTCCCTTTTGGTTACCTTAAGATTCGTGTTCTTTCTAGTTTTTTCGGCTTGTAACTATCCATCACCTGTTACTTGGCAATCTGCTATTGTAAAAAAATCTGTTGTTCTCCTAGCTTTCTCTAAAGAAGCAACTTAAATGAAAAGTCAATATAAATGTGCTTTGTGTACCCAGCAGCATCTCAAAGTGCTTATAAGATAATTAGGACTGGTAAGGAGTCACTGGTTTTATACCTTAAATTGGGTACGAATTTGAGATTAAACGTCAAAAGAATCTATCTGTGAATGCTTGCTAAAATACAAAATTTCATAATTAAAGTCATGCACCCCATGTAAAATGAAAGATGTTCTATGTGTAAAACATGCCTTAAAATAATTTTACTAATGGGTAGATACAAGATTCTTAAAGGATGCTTTTCCTCCCAGATTTTTATAGACATTAAACACACCATGAAACTTCATGGGGTTTCAGATTGACTTCCTCCATGAGGGTACAACTGCTTTTTACAATGGCTTGTCACATGTTGTGTTGTCCTTAAACATCCCCTTTTCAACTATTAACTTTCCAGTTCACACCATGCACTAAATATTCTAGGACAGCTTAAGAATATTGTGAGAACCTGCAGTAATTCACAGAAATACTCTGGAGACAATGCTGAACCATGGAGGGTTTTGAGAGGCACAGAGAGGAAGAAAGGAGATTCCAGTAAGCAGAGGAACAACACCGAGCAGAATAAAGAGAGCGGATGACAAGTCCAAGGAAAGGCGAAAGCCAGTTGTTTCTTAAAATATAGTTCACATAAGGAGGAAGTGGAAGATACATTTCTAAATTTAGTATGGACATACCAGAGAGGACTTGCAAACATTTAGGACAAAGATGCTGAAGGCTTTTGGGCAGGGGAAGTGCACATGGTGTTTTGGGACACATGACCTAACTTAAACATAAAGGCTGGAAGTATGAATGAAACCCAAAGACTGGCAGAGCACTAAAGAGGTCAGCGTTGGAGCCTAAGGAACTGGGCCAGAGTGATGGCAACCAGGAACCTCAAAAGAAGAGACCTATACCCACAGGGATCGTGAAGACAGAATGAGGAGGAACTGATAACTAGTCTGACGTAAGGGTGAGGATTACCTATGAATGGCAAATAAGTCAAATAGTATTCCAGGGACGCCTGGGTAGGCTCAGTTGGTTAAGCGTCCGACTCTTGGTTTTTGCTCAGGTCATGATCTCTCGGGCTCTGTGCTGACAGCCTGGAGCCTGCTTGGGATTCTCTCTCTCCCTCTCTCTTTGCCCTTCCCCCGCTCATGCTGTCTGTCTCGGTCTCAAAACAAATAAATAAACTTAAAAAAAAAAAGATTCCAGTGTTCTGAGTCTGACTGACTAGTGGAAAGATGAATGGAAATGAATTAAATCTGAAAGAGGAAACAGTTTTGTGGAAGATTTTTTGTCAGAACTGCTGACTTAATTTAGCAGTGAAACTTATATAGGGGCGCCTGGGTGGCTCAGTTGGTTAAACGCTTGACTTCAGCTCAGGTCATGATCTCGTGGTTCGTGGGTTCGAGCCCCGTGTCGGGCTCTGTGCTGACAGCTAGGAGCCTGAAGCCTGCTTTGGAATCTGTGTCTTCCTCTCTCTCCCCTCCTCATACTCTCTGTCTCTCTCTCACACACACGAAAATAAACATTAAAAAAAATTTAAAAAAAACCCAACTTATATATGAATTATGCATCTTCCGAGTGTCTAACACAGTGTGAGATGTAGAAGATTCATACACGACCGCCACAGACCATCCCTGGAGAAGTACCCAGTCCCATGATGGAGACACACGTGTCATTTATCTTGTTGAAGTCACTGGAACGAGGTCATTGAAAGTTGTCTCTGGTAAATCCATAACCTACACTAACCGTCCTCCTGCATGAATCCACATTTCTGACATTGGAGCATTCTGAGGCCTGGTTGAGGGTGGGGATATTATGATGCATGGGATGTCTGAGTTCTAGGCTTGCTGGCACATAGGCACTCTTTGCTAGCTGCATTTGTCCAGTGCTCCTTCCAATGTGTTCTTAGATTTAGGAGACTGGTGTTGATATTTCCATGATTTCATGGACATGATCATTTCTGATCCTCGCTTCAGCCCGAGTAGGCAGCAACTCAGCAACTTGTATTTCCATTTTATAAATGGATTAATTATGGCTCAGGGAGATTAAGCAACCTGCCCAGGTCCCACAACTGTCAAAGAGAACAAACTACCATTATTAGGGACCAAATGAACTACAAATAATGATAGGTTTCTAGCTCCCATTTACGTTCTGGCTTGTTATAATTACCTATTTTCTGCTCTACCACTGCCATGTCTGGATTTCACAGTCTGTATCACATGTTTTTTTTCTTTTTTTTGTCAAGTTCTTCTCACCACTAATTTGTAAAGATAATTTTCTCCCAATTCTACTAGTTGTGGGAATAAGAAATTCCACAAAATTTAGAGCCTTGTGTGACTATTAAATGGATCTTCACATTTTATAGTGATTCTGTAGACACAAAGAAGGCAAAGTTAAGGTCTGTCAACATTTATGGTTCAAAAAAAGGAGAGTATGGAGACAAGCAACGAGACAATGTCTTGCAAACTATATTCTGATGATAACACACGTTGTAAGATTGGCAACAACTGATTGCCAATGCCAAAAACACAAGTAAACCTCTTTTTGACCAATTAAACACAAATAAAAGTTGTGAGTGGTTTTTATTTTGATAATACCTTTAAATGGTATTACTGAAGAATAAATAACTGTTTCCTTAGATGGAGCCAGAGTGCTTACTGACAGTTGACTGAGCATTTGTGCACAGAGCCTTGGAGTTACATGTCTAAGCAAGAATGCGACACACTCTAGTCATTTCCACTTGCTTTGCTATACAGTTAAGACACTGCTCTTTAGCACAGGGAACTACATAACTATGTTAACTGTCCAGGATAACAATAAGACCACTACCTTATAGCTTTATAGCACCGTAACAGTTACAAAACTGCCTTCACAGAAGCAGAAGGCCACGTATGATTTCTGGTATGGCAGTATTCCAAAAACTGAGTACCAATGGATGGTACCACAGGGCCACCACATCAGCAAAATAATTAACTCTCTTCCAAGCAGCTAAAATTCTGTGATGGACAGATTATGCTAATTTTCTTAGGTCAGTGCCCTGATAAAACCTGTATTCCTACAACAGCATTCAACACAAAAACTCTTAGTTTTACCTCCTATTAACAAAAGTATCTGGAACAAAATTATCCATAGGTAGCAAACCTGGTGACTGCTTGAAAAATATCAGATGCAGGAAGTAGAGAAAAAAGTAGAAGCAGAAGCTGAATCAACAGAATCCAGCTGACCTCTGATGCAGAACACTGCAAACCCTCACTATAGTAAATGCTGCCCTACTAAGTGCAACAAGAATATCGAGATAGATGACTCCAGTCCTGGCCCTGTGGCCAGGATCAACAGAATCCAGCTGACCTCTGATGCAGAACACTGCAAACCCTCACTATAGTAAATGCTGCCCTACTAAGTGCAACAAGATTTAAACACAGAATACCGAGATAGATGACTCCAGTCCTGGCCCTGCAGAGACTCACAGTATAGTGAAGGACAAACAAATGCCAATGATTTTAATTCATTATTCTCATAGTGAAAGAGCTTTGGTCCATTGACTCGGCACTTATTCCAAATATGCCTCTACACACTATCTCATTTAATCCTAAGAACAACTATAAGAGGGAGGTGTTATTTTAGAGACGAAAAAAAAGTCACAGGGTGATAAAGTACCAGGTCCAAGGTCACGCATCAGGGGTAGATCTGGTATTTAAACACAGCTGTGTGATTCCAAAGCCTAGTATGCATTTTCAAAATGCTTCACTGCCTTTCAGTCATGGAGGAGCCCATAGTGAGCATGAGCCATGAATTACTATCTTTATGAATAAAAAAGTCTTTCTCTTAGAAATTGCACTAGATTATACATTAATAAAATAATGAAATCTTTATCACTTGGTGCATTCTTGAAACAGCATCTTTTTAATTCGCATGTTTCGAAGAGTGGTTTCCTGAAGTGCAAATCTGCCCCTTCTACTTAAAATAAGGTATCCGTTGGCCCCATGGGCTCCATAAATGTTTCTGACATTTCTAACAGACAAAATCAGGATTCATTTAATTTCTCACTGGAATCACACATCAAGTTTTACATAAAATAAGAAGAATGAATTTCTATTGAGTACTTTCCGCTTTCATCAAAGCCTGAATCAGACCCAAGACTCACCAGGCAATGTGAAAAAATGGACAGTCAGCAGGCGTCTGTGTGTTTTCAATGGGTAAGTGTCCATGACAACAGGAAAAAATGCCACAGCAGTGCAACCAACACTGTTAGCAGGCTCAGAGAGATTAGGAATAGAATTAGCCTCGAGATCAATCTACCTCTTTCCCTTCCTTCTTCTACATGAATCATTCTTAACAGAATTAGGAAGCACTGAAGAAGCACGGACCTGCCTCCATGTCCTCCATTCTGAACTGATGCAAGGCTTGCATGCGAAGTCCAGCCCATCCGGCAGTTTTCAACAATCCTACACTTGACATATTTTCTTGTAGTTCATAAACAACTTATAAAGTTCCCACTAACGGTAAGTATGAATGAAATGATTAAAAAGAGAAATGTATTTTCTGAAAATGATATGTGGAAGTATACATTCCATTGAGATGTTCCCAATTACCTTAAGCATTTTACCCTGATTTTATTTAAATATAATTTTTTTCAGCTCATTAAGGTGTAACTGACAAAACTGTTAAGATATTTAAAGTGTTCATCGTGATTATTTGATATATGTATACATTGTAAAAATATTCCTGCCATCCAGTTAATAAACACAGCTACGACCTCACATATATGTATATTATACACACACACATTTATATGCATTTTTTTTTGGTGAAAATAAGTTCTACTCTTCTAGTAATTTTCAATTACACAATACAACATTATCAACTACGGTCACCGTGTTATACATTAAATCCTCAGACCTTATTTATCTCATACTTGAAAGTTTTAAATATAATTTATTGATGAAAACAATGAATTAAAGCAAGAGATGACTGTTTATTTATTTATTTATTTATTTATTTGAGAGAGAGAGAGAGAGAGGGAGCGCGAGTGCTAGAATCGGGGAGAGGGAAGAGAAACTTCAGCAAGCTCCATGTTCAGCACAGAGCCCAATGCAGGGCTCAGTCCCACAACTCTGGTATCATGACCTGAGCTAAAACCCAGAGTCGGATGCTCAACCGACTGAGCCATCCAGGCACCTGTTTCCCTTTGTTTTTATTTTTTTAATGTTTTTATTTATTTTTGAGAGAGAGTGCAAGAAGGGGAGGGGCAGAGACAGTAGGGTACAGAGGATGTACCCTACAGGATGAAGGGTACAGGGTATAGGATGAAGCGGGCTTCATGTTGACAGCAAAGAGCCAGAGGCAGGGCTTGAACTCACAAACTGAGATCATGACCTGAGCTGAAGTTGGAAGCTTAACTTTACTGAGCCACACATGCGCCCCCCAGGCACCTCCCTGACTTTCCCTTTAAATACTTGTCTTTAACTTTTGTTATGTCTTTTGGAGTTAGAACTGAGACATAGTTCTGTACTAGGAAGGCAATCATCACCATAAAAACAAGAAATACGAAACCCAACACTGATAAATCTGATATACTAAACTGTTAAGGAGTGCTTTTTATTGACAACGTAGGTGTGTTTAAATTCTGCTAATACATTTTACTGTTAAGTTTTTTGACTGTATGTATATAGGAATCTTAAAATTGTGGGTATTATATTTTTAACAATTGAATTTTTCTGTTTATTCAAAAATAAGATTTTCTGCCTTTATAATACCTAATAACCTAACATTGGAATTACTAGAATAATGCTTTATTATTTTACTTTAAGAGTATCTTAAGTTAGAAGTTCTTCAGTAATTCCATGGTTACCCTGCCTCAGATGACATCTAAGATGATCTTTTGATACTTAAACCCACTCTTTACAGACAGTATTATAGTTGGTGCACTGCAGTGACAGTCTGACATAACACTCCCAAAGCATTTGCTGATCTTAAACTTTGATAAATTCTTTTCTATTTTTTGTCATTTCACTTGTCTTATAAAATCATTCATTCATTCAGCAATTAGCAATTGAGCACCTACTATGTGTAGGCATTGCTATAAGCCCTAGGGATACAGAAATGAACAAAACAAAAATATATACACATACAACACTGAAGAAAAATTAAGGCAACATTTACATTGTAAGACAAGTTATAGGGGCGCCTGAGTGGCTCAGATGGTTAAGCACCGGACTTCAGCTCAGGTAATGATCTCATGGTTCATGAGTTAGAGCCCTGCATCAGGCTCTGTGCTGACAGCTCAGAGCCCGGAGCCTGCTTCAGGTTCTGTGTCTCCCTCTCTCTGCCCCTTTCCCACTCATGCTCTGTCTTTCTCTCTCTCTCTCTCTCTCAAAAATAAACAAACATTTAAAAAAAAGACAAATTATTACAGGAAATTAAGGGCTTAATGTATAATCTTGCCTTCTTTCTGTTTGGTTTATGAAATGAAAGGATTTCACCATTTTCCATTAAAGGAGAAGAAAAAAATAGTAATGAGAACTCATAACTTCTAGCAGGAAACTAGACCTGACATAGGAATGGAAGGATGGTCAGAGCTCCTTCCCGCTCAAGAGAAAAAATGTGCAGACGTGGAAAACAGGTTTGATCTGGAGAAGCTGAGGGAGACATGTGATTTTTAAGGGCCTTTAAAATAAGTTCCTTAGTGGTTGATGGCACTGAGTTTTCATTACATCTCAGTTTACTTCAAATTTCATGGCTTTTCCTCATGAAATAAATATCCCAACAGCACTATGTTATGGTCATCACCTTTGCAAAATATCATTGTTAACAAATCAAGTAAAGAGAGAAGAAATGATTTCCCTAAGGTCAAAAGTTGGACCTAGAGAGGCCATGTTTACATGTGAATGATCACAACTGACAGGATCCGCAGTGAAGGCCCCACACCCGGCTGGACTGCTCATCTGTTTCTCAGCCTCTTGGTATTTTGAGCAGAGATACAGAAACACAGGGACCCGCTGATAGCGTGTTAATTTTTGGCTGCACCCTGAAGGGGAAATTCCAGAAACTGCTCCATTCTTGGCTGTTAACCTCTTTTTTTCTCCGAGATTTCCCTGGTATTCTTCCAATAAACAATCTCATTTGCTTAAGTTGGTTTCTGCTACTTGCAACCAAAAGAACATTAATATTATATTCCCTCCCACTGGTCTATTTTAATTCACTTCCTTTTTTCTCATCATCCTGCTGAAAACTTCCAATATTTCCTATTGCCAATAAGATAAAATGAAATCTACCAACATTCCGATATTCTCTGTATGATATTGTTATTGGCCTTCAAAGCCCAGTCTACGTGCACATATAGCTTGCCACTATGTTCATACCTTGCTTCCCATCCATACTAAAAATGACACTGGAAAAGGTCAGTGAACATTATTTTAATGATATGTTTGCAATCCAATGCAAATCAAAGAAAATCATCAAATTATTAGATGTGGAAGCCTACACAAGTTTACTGCTCTAAGCCTTACTTACTCTTTAATAAAATAAAGATAATATTTTGTTCTTAGAGTTACATCAAAGATTTGAAAATACTACAAATAAATATGTAAATTTTATATTATACTTTTATATTTATATATATAATCACCTAGAACAGGGCCTAGCACATAGAATGTTTTCAATAAATGAAAGCCATTTTTCTTTCATTATGAAAGCCATTTTTATTTCATTACAACGTAAATCTGTCCCTCTAACCTAAAGCTCTTTCTTGAGATTCAGAGACACATATTTATTAATTTTTTTTAACAGGAAAGTTATTTTCTATCCTTTCTATGATTTTTATTTGTTTATTTTGAGAGAGACAGAATACGAGTGGGGAAAGGACAGAGAGAGAGGAAGAGAGAGAATCCCAAGCAGGCTCTGCACTGTCAAGCACAGAGCCCAACGTGGGGCTAGAACTCACGAAGCCATGAGATCATAACCCAAACAGAAACCAAGAGTCAGACACTTAACCGACTGAGCCACCCAGAGACACAGACTTAAGTGTCTGTATGACCCTCCCACATGGACATACCTCAAATCCTAAATTCAATCTGTACAAGAGAAAAATTAATAGCCATATTCCTCCCAACCTGGGTCCTCCTATATCCCTTACCTTGAAATATGATCCCATCTGCTGGTCACAGAGCTGCAAGTATGATAATTTTAGAATCCTGCCTTACCCAACTGGTCTCCACGTCCTGTGGACTTTTAGCTTTAACATCTTCTAGATAACATCCTCTCTGCTTCTCCCTGGCACACAGACCCTCTCTACCGCTCATCAGGCCTCCAGGGAGAGCTTCCTAACAGATAAACTTTGCCTTTGCTACACTCACCAAATTTACCCTCTTAACAGCTAATGAGTAAGTCTTTCTAAAACTCAAAGCTGATCAAATTTAAATCTATTAATAGTTCAACATTGATTGGAGAATGAAGATGTACTCTTTGGACTGTTACACATGTCCTTGACAACGTGGCCGTGGCCATGCTTTGTTAGTGAACTCCAATCAAATCCACCTGCACCCATCAGACTGTGTAGGTGTTCCTTTGCCTCTTCATGCTGATCCATCTGAGTGGGAACGCCCGTGCTACCACACCCGGCAAGTGGCTATGCATCTTTCCAGGATCACCTCCTTTCCGAGGCCCCAGCTGATATAGCACGCCCCATGTTTGTGTTCCAGCTATAACCCTTAAATACTTCCATCATAGCACTCACGCTTGTATTTCACATGCTTGAGTATGTATTTTCCCAAGCTGAAGGGCAAAGCTGTGCCTTATTCCTTTAGGGGCTCAGGAGCTCAGCTCAGGCCTGGTACATAGCAGGCCCTTCATATGTGCTTGGTGAATGAATTAAAGTAACAAGCAGAAAGTGACAGTTGAGGGTATTTGCAATTTGAATTCTAAGAATGAGACTCAAAGTTCAGAGTATGTTTTGGAATTTGTAGACATTCAGTGTCTCCTAGGATCCACAAGAATATAGCAAATGCTAAGTGTTCGCAATTATGATTTCTACTAATTAAGATAACGTTCTGTCACAGCTATTCAGAATACCCTATTTAAGGTAATCAAGTATGTGATGAAGTTGACACATTGTTTCAGAAGGGGCTGAGTCAAATGTTCATTTTTGTAAGATAGCTATTGCCCATGAGTGACACTTTGAGTTATAAATGCCCTAGGCCTAAATAATTTAAGAATGATGCATTACTGAGTAACACCAGAAAATAACTTACTATTTATTGTCTAGTAATTTGTGACAAATAATATGTCTTCTATATTATCAGGAAATTTGGGCAACTTTAATAAATTTGCACATAACTTCCTTTGTGGGTAATGAAATGTTTAGAAGAAACCGGGGAGACAAAAATGCACTGGGAGAATCTGTTTAATAGTGGATTAAAATAGAGAGTGATTTCTTCAAAAATGTTGATAGCTAGGGGCGCCTGGGTAGCTTGGTAGGTTAAGTTTCTGACTTTTGGTTTCGGCTCAGGTCATGATCTCACAGTTCATGGGTTCAGGCCCTGTGTTGGGCTCTGTACTGATGGTACAGAGCCTGCTTGGGATTCTCTCTCTCCCTCTTTCTCTTTGCCCCTTCCCAGCTATCTCTCTCTCTCTCTCTCTCTCTCTCTCTCTCTCTCTCAAAATAAATAAATAAATAAATAAATAAACTTAAAAAAAATGTTGATAGCTAGGCCATACTAAAACATTAAGAATATATACAAAGATGTTGTCAGAAACCAAAATATAAGGACTTTTTTTTTTGATATACAGTGATTCAGGTGGGAAGGGATATAAATATAAATCACAATTTCGAGGAAAATCTTACTCTACTCAATCAAATTAAGTTTAACGTAAGGCCTAGAGCTAAGAAAAATGCTCTGCAAGCATGCAGAATGCATCCCAAGTAACAGATCTTCTATGAAATATTGTCATGGACCAGAATAAAATTGATGTAATGTATCCATTAATTTTCAACCTAATCAAAAAAAAAAAAAAAAAAAAACTGAAGGAAAAGAAGAGAGACGGTTTAATAGATTTTTAGATGCTACACATTCTAACTTCAATAGTGTTTTAAAAACTTGTTTGGATTTTCCAACGAACTTCCCTCAGATTACAATGGTAATTTTGCATGTAAAATTTCACTTCTGTTGAACTGGAGAAATGGATAAAAGCATCAGGAGCCATGAGTGATTACGTAGAAGTAAATTTCTCCTTTCAAAGTAGCCTTAAGGCAGGTACACAGTATTTTCTTTGTGAAATCAAGGGGAAGGGCTGTGAAAGGAAGCCTATGTATTTCAACCATCATGCTTTACTGGGATGTGTTAGAAACCAAATGATTGTATCTGATGTGATTCCTACAGGGATCCTTTTATACTTCAGATCTTCTGTGGCCTTGCGATTGGCCGGGCTCCAGGCATTTCGCAAATTATCATCCCTTCCCTAGGAAGTGGATTCGTAGTTGTAGGAAAAGCAACTGAGTCACAAAAAAGCACAGAGATTGAAATACCTAGAAGCTTGCTAGGAGCTAAGAAGGAATGAGATGTTGATAAACGTTAGATTATCTATCATAGAAAGCCTTGGGCCTTTATATACATAGCTGAGCAAGAGAACATCAAAATGCTCTTCATTTTACACCTCAAGATGTTTTAAGACCAGAGGTTAAGATTAGCCTGCTAAGCATGCGACCAAAAGATTGAAATACTTATGATTACCTCTTTAAAATAAAGTAAAAACAAGACAAAAAAACGTGCCTTCTGAAGCCATGTTAGACTTGAATTCAGTGGGTATCAGGAAAGCGAAAAAAACAAAGTTTTCACCCAATTATTCAAGTTCTTATCTTAAAAGATTTTATACTGACATAAACAGATTGTTTCCATATGAAGAATAAGGCCTTGGTAAATTTGGACTGTGATATATTTTAACCTTTATTTAGGGTATAGTGCTAAAAGCTAAAGAGGGAGGGGAGTGGAAGTAAAATTTCCCATTACATCTGTGCTTCACTTACCTGCTTTTCACTTGAAATTATGGGCAGAGATTTCATTACATGAAATGTATACATAGGCACAACCCTGCACAAATTTCCTCACACAGTGATAAATAATGATTCTGGTTGTTATAAAGAATAACTGTATTTGATATGTAATGTGGGTCAAATGCCCCCAAAGCATTCCAAGTGGGTACCGAGAGACCGACATTAAAGTTTTTTGGCATTTCTTCAGGACTACGATGTTATTCATGATGCTATTTCCCAGTGCGCATGAAGGTGTTTCTGTTTAATAAATCTGGAGCACCATAACCATGACATGAATGTGAATGTAAGCAAAGAATGCCGAGCCCCTAACTAAATGCAGCAGTCTTTGCACTTTAGAAGAGGCACACACTGCCAGCAAAAACGACAACCTAAATTTTCTGCTGGAACAAAAACGGCAGAGCGTGAAATAGCAGCCTGCCATCAGACTTCGGGAGGCTTGGTTTTCATCAATGGTAGCTGAAGCAGCACTGGTCTCCCACTTCTGTATGGGAAAAAAAAAAAAAAAAGCAAACAGACAACACCATCTGCATACAAGTAGAGGGACAAAGCTTGTCCGTCCACTTGCCACACGCCGGCGGTCATACATGTCTGTTTAGGCTCCGTTTCACTGCCTGACCCCCTGGTTATCGCATGTTCAGAGGAATACGCAGCAATTCTTCAAAAGATTCTGCTGGTGTCACATCACACATTTGGAAAAGTTTTCAACCGGAGGGCTTTGGATTGATTTGTTTGGGGTCGTGGGGAGGTAAAAGGAAAAGTTTGAAAAAAGAAGCACTTAAAAGTGGTGAGTACCAAATCCAACCAGCAAGGCGGATGCATTTCCAAAGCCTCCTCTGTGATGAACGCAGGAAAACGTGCTGTGGGCATGTAGTACTCACACCAAAGCAACAGTTGCCTGTTGCCACACGGCTGCTTACAATTCACCTGTTATGATGCTAAACACGCTCCTGAAACTCTACCTTCTGTGCGAAAGGAAACTCTTCACACAGAGATGAAATGAACAGTACAAATACACACTGTGGTAGGAACGGAAGGGAAAGTTAGATGGAATAAAGCGTATTGGTAAAACCGGTAGAAAAGCACCAATGTGCTTTAAAATTTTTATATGCATTGTGGTGTGCTAACCACAAGGAAGCTAAGTGACTAGATTAAGTCATTACTGAGTGATATCCACGGCAAGGCCACATGCACATTAAATGTCAAAAAGTAAACGACTAGCAGCAACAACAAAAACAACAAAAAAACCTTCCCAGCCTCATCCTACAGACCTGCTCACTGCTTCTGGAAACCCAGTATAACTTAACCTGGATGCAATAAGTTATTATTATGATGATGGAAGTCATTTAAATCATTTGAACTATTGTACAGCAAATATTCACTCCTCCCCCAATGGGCAGAAAATACTTTCCCATTCCATTGATGTTGAGTTTGCAAATGTGTCTTGCTTTGGCCACGGGGTGTGGCACAAACCAATGCTTGAAATGTGCTTGTACTGTAAGGCTTGCCTTCTTGGGGATGTCATCACCCAGCAAAGGGATGTATACTGGCTATTCACTAGTTAAGGAGGATGAAGGGAGTGGGGAAGCACATCGAAACTCAGGCTGCAGCTTGTATCCAAGCCCAGCCTGGATCAGCTGAGCCCTACCCAGTCCACAAATGCACGAGCAAGAATCACGACTGCTGTTTTTAGCCACCGAGTTTTGGACTGGCTTGTGATGCGGCATCCCTCTTGCAACAGGTAACTGAGATGGGCAATATCAATAATGATATCGCTCATATATCATCATACACTGTGCCTGTATAGTAAGTAAATGATATAGGATGAAATGAAAGCACAGGGATTTCATTACTGCGGATAGAATATTCAGTATAGTTATAAGCCTTCGTAAGAGTGGACCTTCTTAGTTTTGCCCCCTCCAACCTTTCCAACAGCCACATAAATTAGCTGCTGCCATTTATTAAATACTATGGCTCAGCGTCACAGGCACTAAAACAGTCATTTTCTACTCATTGGACTCTTAAAACAATTCCCTTAATGTAACTTTACCCCCCTTACTGATAAGGAAATCAAGACTTACAGAGGTTAAGTAATTCAGACCACAGAGTTAATAGGTGGCAGCTTCAGGTTTCAAGTAGGTGCTTCCCTAATACTTACCATATTTCAGCAAAGTTTTTTTTTTTCTATTTAAAAATGTTTAACGGAGGAACAAGCCAACTGCACAGAGGAGATATAATGTCTTTTTCACTTTTGTTGCTCTGTAGGGACTCATCTGGCACTGAAATAGCTCTCCCATTCCCGCTCCCAGATGGTCCACTTGACAAAGAGAGGCCTCTAGGGATGCCTGAAAGCTCTCTTCTTGCAAAGGAGGAGTGGAGCCTAGAAAATTCCTAAGACAGCCATAAGTTTTAGCTCAAGAGGATACTTTAAAAAAAAGTTTTGCTTTTCATCTCGGACCATTAGGGTAGTTCAGTCTTGATAGGGACTACGCAAAAGAAAAATCAAGAGTTGTTTTTGGGGGTTTGTTTTTATTTAAACATACATCTCCCTCACCAGTATATTCCTAATTGAGCCATGCTA
Organism: Panthera uncia; assembly: GCF_023721935.1. NCBI lineage: Eukaryota > Metazoa > Chordata > Mammalia > Carnivora > Felidae > Panthera > Panthera uncia. The sequence goes on along the minus strand of NW_026057586.1, from coordinate 43,500,152 downwards.
AGAACTGAAAACACCTAATTCTCTCAAACAATTTTCCTTTCCCAATTCTAAACCCTATGCATATTTCAAAAATCAATAACTCTGAATACTTTTCTACTAATGTTTTTCTTGAGGTTGCTTTTTAAAATTTTTTTAATGTTTTTACTTTTGAGAGAAAGAAAGCGAGAGCATGAGCAGGGGAGGGGCAGAAGGTGGGAAGATAGAGGATCTGAAGTGGGCTTTGCGCTGACAGCAGCTAGGCCTGCTGTGGGGCTTGACCTCACGAACCATGAGATCATGACCAGAGCAGAAGTGGGACACTTAACCGACTGAGCCAACCAGGCGTCCCGAGATGCTGAAGCAGAGTCCTTCCAAGCGTTATACTAAATTATTATTAATATTTCTGTTGCTCATATAAGCTTTTATCAGAGATTTCCTAAAATGTCAGGGTAGTTAGGCTACCTCTATTTCTTGGTAGTGGACACTAGAGTATCGCTAACATGGCAATGGGCAAAGATCTTTCAGAACTTTAAGACACGGTAAAACTAGATATTATGGTGAGGAGTAACAATGACCTTGGGAACATGCCAAATGCACATACACAAAAATAACCCCTGCATAATTAATAGAGTGATGTTATCTCTACAGACAGTAATATCAGACTTGCAATTAAAAATGTCTGCTCATCCTAAGATGAGTCTATAAAGTAAAAGGAGGGATTTGCATGTAAGATGATACACTCAACGTCAGAATCATCCCACTACCTATCAGGAGTGCGTGACTTTTAAAAATTAAGATATCCAGCGCCAAACATTTTCAATAAATACAGAATAATTGGATCTTTGCCTATAGGTGGATCATACACAAAAGTGCTTCCTACCAGCTGCAGAACTGCCCTGCCCTTGACATTAAGACTCTTTATGAGTAAGTTTCCCAGCACACATTTAGCTGAGTCCTGTTAGGAAGGCCTCTATGTCTATAGGAAAACAAATACATGGCTCATGCAAAGAGGTAAATACTGTTATGTGCTTTTTTATGAAATCAATGTGTAACAATGATAACTCTGCCATAGCATTTTTTTCTGTGAATAATCACAAAATACACACAAAAAAATAGTATTTATGGACTCATACGAATCATCCAGATTGGACAATTACCAGAATGTTACCACATACGCTTCATCTGTCCCTTTTTTGTTACTGTGTAAAGTATTTTAAAGCAGATCCTAATCACATTGGTATGTGTCTCAAAAAATGTGAACACTTTCCTAGAGAATCTCAATGACATTACGGACCTGACACAATTCGTGATCACTGCCAGGTGTCACAGAATAACCAGTGCACGAAGTGTAAAGCAAGTTTGTTTTTCCACTGTGGTGTATTTTACAGAGAAAATTATTTCTATTTCCCAACACCATAATTGTTTTCCAAAAGGAAAAATGAAGAAATGAAAAAGTGATTAGTAAAATCGTAACTTCCATTTTCAATTTATTACACATGGAGAGCAATTTATGTAAGGGAGTTATAACTAAGAGAAGACATAGTATCAATATGTATATCAGACTTGTAATTAAACAGATAGAGGAAGAGAAATCATTACTTGAATTAGGGGTTTATATTTGGGCTCTAACAACAGCAAAATATTTAAACTTCTCAGTGTTCATTGCCATTAAAAAGGCATACACAAGTGAACTCTTCAGTTTATTTAAAGAAAAACTAACATCTTATTTAATGGTTTGCTTCTCTCTAAGGTCTTTCTCATATTTATTTGGAAAGGTAGGGAAATTCCAAAGATCATAGAGAAGTGTTTCAAAGTGATTGAATAGTATTCAAACTTCAGGGATACCAACGCAGCAAAAGAAAACAGAAAGGAAGCACATGAGAACAAAGCAGAAGCTGGCAAAGCACTGGAAGTGAAAATATATGCCATGGCGAAGTGGCCAGATGTTTTCTGGGTGTTTCTACTTGTTCAACACCAAGGAATAGTTCACTGAAACCAGCTGACTTATTTTTTGTAGTTTAAAAAATTAATCTCTCTCCTTTGGATCAGTATTTTATGTGTGATAGGCTGCATTTTGTCACCCTCAAATTCATATGTTCAAACTCTAACCCTCAGTACCTCAGAATATGACTATATTTGGAGATAAGACCTTTAAAGAGGTAGTGAAGGTAAAATTAGGTCATATGGGTGGGCTCTAATCCGGTATGACTGGTGTCCCTGTAAGTAGAGAAAATGTGGAGAGAGATGTACAGGCCCACAGAGGAAAGTCCACGTGAGGACACAACAAGAAGGTGGTCACCTGCAAGCCAAGGAGAGAGGGCTCAACAGAAACTAAACCCGCCAACACCTTGACCTTGGAGGTCTAGCCTCCAAAGCCATGAGAAAGTACATTTCTGTTGTTTAAGCCACCCCGTCTGTGGTATTTTGTTATGACAGCCCTAGAAAATTAATACACTATGCAATGCTGAAAACTCTAAAAATTAGTCCTTGCCTTCATTTATAATCAGGCAAGTTAGTAAGACCTTAATTTTATTTTTTAATGTTTATTTATTTTGGAGAGAGAGACACACACAGCGCAAGCAGGCAAGGGGCAGAGAGAGGGAGACACAGAATCTGAAGCAGGCTCCAGGCTCTGAGCTGTCAGCACAGAGCTCGATGTGGGGCTCAAACCCATGAACTGTGAGATCATGACCTGAGCCAAAGCCAGACACTTAACCGACTGAGCCACCCAGGGACCCCAGGACCTTAATTTTTTTAATGTTAAGTATTAGACATTTTTAAGATAGTAATACCTATCACACCTAAAGGTAAACTATAATTCATTAAAACTACTTAATATTCAGCCAGTAATCAAATTTCCATTTGATCAGATCCAGGGTTACTATTTTTTTTGGCGGAAGTAGGGAAAGGTGCAAAGTAGTTTACAGATGATGCTGTGTATTCCTATTAGGAGGACATACTAGATTTTCTTTCTTTTAGTCATTGGTGATCACTCCCTAGACTCACTATTTCAACAGGAGATACAAGATAGTGATGATCTATTTCTAGAATTCCTTCTTCATTTGTTAGTTGCAACAATTCTATAAAAAAGAGCCCATGTTCATCATCTATCCATATACAGGGCTACCATGAAATATTCATCAAGGAAAAGATAATATAAGTACATTATTTCCTTTTTACTTAACACTTTCCAAAACAGTGACCAAAATGGGTTAGTTTTTCTTTTCCATTGAAGTTATTAACCTTGTTAATGCCCAAGTTGACCCAACGTGGAGAGACCTTTTGATAAAGCAGGTCACTGCTGATATCTATGTTGCTGTGTGTGGAACAACATGATATTCCAGGTCACCTAGTATACTTCTTGCCACAGACATGGAATCAGCCATTTCTTCAGAACCCTGGTTCCTTCCGCTGAACCTCAATATGGACCTCCGGGCTACTCATTGCTACTAGATGGTCATTGCTTTCAGGCATCTTCAAAGGATAGATATTAAGAAATCTGTAATTTTTAAAAAAAATCATTTTAAGGGGCCCCCAGTTGGTTAAGCGTCTGACTCTTGATCTCAGCTCAGGTCATGATCTCATGGTTGGTGAGTTGGAGCCCCAAGTCAGGCTCCCCGCTAACAGTGTGGAGCCTGCTTAGGATTCTCTCGTTCCCCTGTCTCTCTGCCTCTACCCCACTTGCGCGCGCTCTCTCTCAAAATAAATAAATAAACTTAAAGAAAATCATTTGGATACTGGTCATTCAAATTCAGGATGTCAGGATGTCCATAGCACTGATCTCACTTTTCCACCTGCTTTCTCTTCCTCCCAATCAAAAACATGGTTACTCACTTGCTTTACCCCCACAGTATAGGCAGACAACAGTTTCCAAGTATAACATGACTACCAAATATGATGGTGAGACAGTTTAAAATTTTGTCTCTTTCTTTTAGATCTCAGAGTATATCCCAGTAAGGATATACAGTTAAATTGTTGTGCCTTAGTGCCATTAGAAATGATTCGTGGGGCACCTGGGTGGCTCAGTCGGTTGAGCATCCGACTTTGGCTCAGGTCAGATCTAGCAGTTCATGGGTTCGAGCCCCACGTTGGGCTCTGTGCTGACAGCTCAGAGCCTGGAGTCTTTTTCAGATTCTGTGTCTCCCTCTCTCTCTGCCTCTTCCCTGCTCATGCTCTGTCTCTGTCTCTCAAAAATGAATAAACGTTAAAAAAAAAATCTGAAAAAAAAAAAAAAAAAAGAAATGATCCTTCTCTGTGTAACTGGTTATGCCAACAACTGCTTTATACAATGAAGTTTATTTATTTCATCATTAATGGTTGTCTTCATTTTGTTGGTTTTGTTTTATACTTACATAAAATACACAGTAAGATAAACAATAACCATGCTGATTTAAGTACAGTTTCCCTGGCTGTGTTGTTGTCACTTACCATGTTATTGGGGGGATCTCTCCGCAGCAGTTTATAGATAGTTCTCGTTCTTTTTTAATCCGTAGATGGTTGTACTATAATCTATTTAACCAGTTCCCAACTCATGGTCATTTGGTTTGCTCCTGTCTTTAAATTTTACAAACAGCTGCAATGAACAGCCTTGTTCTTTGCAATAAACAAGTGATATTTAATATTTTTTTCTAGCCATGTTTCTATTTCTTTTTAATACTTAAAATGTGGGGGCACCTGGGTGGGTCAGTAGGGTGTGTCCAACTTCGGCTCAGGTCATAATCTCATGGCTGGTGAGTTTGAGCCCAGCGTCGAGCTCTGCGCTCACAGCACTGGGCTGTGCCCTTCAGATCCTCTGTTTTCTTCTCTCTTTGCCCCTCCCCAATCATGCTTGCACTCTCTCTCTCAAAAATAAATAAAACATTTTAAAAAATTAAGTGAGATAAAATGTTAAATGTGGCTACAAATATTTCCAAAGGAAGGAAATATAATGCAAGAGGATAGACTACTATTCACTCTCTTGTTCACTAAAATGAAAGCATCTATGCAGCACCTGGGTGGCTCTGTCAGTTAAGCATCCAACTTCGGCTCAGGTCACGATCTTATGGTTCACAAGTTCAAGCCTCGCATCTAGCTTTCTACTGTCAGCTCAGAGCCTAGAGCCTGCTTTTGATTCTGTATCTCCCTCTCCCTCTCTCTCTGCCCCTCCCCCGCTCGGTCTCTCCCCCCCACCCCTCTCTCTCTCTCTCTCTTTCTCTCTCTCTCTCTCTCACACACACAAAATAAAAATAAAAACATTAAAAAAATTAAAAAAAATTTTTTTTAACATTTATTAATTTACGAGAGAGCACAAGCAGGGTAGGGGCAGAGAGAGAGGGAGACACAGAATTGAAGCGGGGCCCCAGACTCCAGCTGTCAGCACAGAGCCTGACGTGGGGCTCAAACTCACAAGCCATGAGATCATGACCTGAGCCGAAGTTGGAGGCTTAATCGACTGAGCCACCCAGGTGCACCCCCCAAAAATTTTTTTAATGAAAGAGTCTATCAACTTTACCAACAGAGAATACATAACTTATTCAACTAACTGACCACAAATTTTAATCTAATGTATTCAACTTGGGTCAACAAAGTCTCTGTTTTGTGTGCTTTCACTATTTTCAGAGCATGTAGATGAAAACTGTTAAAATTCCTAGGCTTTTTAAAAATTATAAAACCATTTCTAAAACAGCTCCTGATACTGTACATCAAGTAGTTTCTGTCATGCAACTGAGCTAATAATGCAAATATTCATGACATTAACATGAAATCAGGCAGATGTGAATATAAAAACTTTTCAAATTTTAATGGTACAACATTAAGAAAAATGGAATGAAACAACACAAATTATGAAATGCATCTTTCATAGAAGTCTAACAGCCTCCCAGACTGTTAAAACTATATTATAATATTATATTAAAAAAAAAAAAGCAGTACGTTAGAAAGTAGCTACTTAACTATTAGATTTGAGTAGCACTGCACGGCCCTCCTAAGTCATTTTTATGGTGATTTTGGGAAAAATAAAAGCATACAGCTTCGTAAAATTCTCTTTTTTCTTTAAAAAGTACTTGAAAAAAATCACACCCCCAAATTATTATGGGGCAACAGCAGCGTTTTCATTACTTGTCTTGTATTTTGAATCTGAATCATTTTACTGGAGATCTTACTACTATAGCACAGTCACTATTTGGGGTGTGTGTGTGTGTGTGTGTGTGTGTGTGTGTGTTTAAGGAAAGTGGGCAAGGGAGTCAACAGCTAACAACCACGAAGGAAGTCCATTGACTGAGGGTAGAAGAATGCCCTTTTGTGTGGGAGGGAGGGGTGGAGAAGTAGTCTTTCTCTACTGGAGCAAAGAAAAATGGGGCAAGCTAGCAAGTTATTTACGGTGGCACATACCCACAACTACAGCAGATCTCTTTCACCCATTGTATTGAGAGCAAAAGCATCATTAACACGTCCTAATAAAAACTTTTCACAGGGGCTCCTTTCTCATCTACATGCAAAACTAAATGTCAGCAGGAGGCCTAGAGCTTTAGGAAGCCATAAAGTGAAGCTTGAACTCAGTAATGATCTGCAGCAGGATGTCTATGGAGACAAATTTACTTGGCTAGGACAGATCTGACAGCATAACTGTGTATATGTAAAACTTCACAGCGTTTAAGCTACACATCCCTGGGATTTGTAGACAAAAGTATCCTCTTTCATGCTTCAAAAAGCATTAACTGGCTTTTCTACATTTTCTTCCTAAAGGAGCTTCAGATTATTATTGGTAACCATCCATATTCTACAATCTTCAAAAATCACTGGCGGCACAGTATATTGCATATAACCAGCCCCAATTTATTCTATCATTAAGATCGACTTAGGCAAAGGAAAAAGTAATATAATATTTATTGCCTGCCTGAGAGGCGTTAACAGCCAAAACAACTTAAAATATATGCTGTCCTTCATTTATTTCTCCAGACATGTCTGGATGAGAAACATCTGGAGATTTCTTAAAACTATGAATTCCTCAAAGGCAGCGAAGGGGGGTGGGGGAACAGAGGGGCGGAGGGAGATTTTCTCTCTCCTGTGTCAAAAGGAACCCCATCTCTGAAGATGATATTTGTATGGAAGCAATTCCTGGGAATTAGGACAGTTTCTCTCATCCTTAAACCAGTAATTTTTCCAAGAAGCACTAACCATAGCATATGAGGATATATCAGAGTGTGTAAGAGGGACACAGAAGGGTGCCAATACAAGAAAAGGGAGAAAGGAAGAAAGGACATAAGGAAGGAAGGGAGGGAGGCAGGGAGGGAGGGAGAAAGGAAAGAAGGAAGGAAGGGAGGAAGGAACTAAAATAAAAAAAACAGGGATGAATGTAACCGTCCACCTCCCCCAAATAAATGAATGTGCTGAGCAAATAAACCAGAACCAGAGTATTCAGAAAACGGGAGCCTTATTTCACAAAGGTGCAAAATATAAATTAAGGTGAATATTTACTTAAAATGAGAAAACAAATTGCCCAAATTACTAGAGCCTTGAGAGATTCAGGTTTCTTTCTCCTGACATCTCTTTAGGCAATTTACCAGAAGTGTTTCCAGATTACAACCTGGCCTCTCTCTCCCTCCTAGGAGGCTCGGAAGTAACTCCCAGCAAAGCCATCACCTGAGGTCTAAAAGTGAAAGGCCTTAAACTTTTGGTTTCCTTGGCTTCCTGATGAACCTGCTTTTGCTTGTCTCTTATTCCATCAACTTGTCTTCTCCAAGAACCATGAATGTTCAGGTCCCTTCCTTCCCAGCAGCTGCTCACCATAAGATTCCTCATACCCAAGAATGTCACAAATGAAGGTACACTACAATTCAGGTACTGTGCTCAGTGGCTACTAAAAAACTATAAATTGCAGTGACTGCCCAGTTTGTAGCTCACTTCAACAGTCCTCAGTCTTTTTATAAAGAGAGCTCTTGGGAGCTGAGCCAGAAACTCAATCACCAAGGGGTTTATCACCTGTTGACACTTCATTGTTCAGAAAGGTGACAAGATCCAAGCCAAGATCTTAAGCAAGGATCTCAACTCATTAGGCTTCACAACTGACTACCTATGCAACATAACATCCATGTACCAGGATGCAGGTAGTAGGCTGCTTAAAGGGTACCCAAAATAATATTTTGATTACAGAAGATGTCTTCTCAAAAAAGGCACTTGAGTTATATGGTAAGAAGAATCCATTCTAGAGCAAATGTAATAGAGGAATCTTTTGAAAGGAATGCTATTTTCAACTACAAATGCTTCTGTCTCCTAATATGGAAAAGGGATTACTGTTCTACATTCTCAGACACTGGCTCAAGCGCTAAGAATGCTGCTACATGGATAATCCAGTCATTGTCAACCTCTAAGGAAACCCATGGTCACTTGCTATCAAATTGGTTCCTTGTTTGCCCAGGGTGCTGACATTATAAGAAATCTTACATCAGCCTCTTACTCCTCCATCATTGTGGTCATCATCAATATCATCATCCTGCCTAATTCACCATCATTACCATCATCATCACTGTCATCATTATCATCGTCGTCTTAATTCTCCAATACTAAATTCTGTAGAACACTATAAGCAAGGCGATCTCAGAGGTATAGGAAGATCCCTATAATAGTCCCCTGGGTGATGAAATGATTAATGACTCAGAAAAGCAGGACAACCACCACTATTTATTTCTTATAGGCTATACTGGACTTAAATGTTAGGGGTTTGAAGACGATCACGAGATTAAATTTCACTCTCCCTAGGTTCTGATGATTATCCACTCATATAGGTACCCAATATGACAAAAAAGAAATTAAAAAAAAGGCTTCCCGGGGCTTTCTAGTTAAAAGTGGGGGTGGAGTGTGATAGGGCTCAGGCTATAATGCCCCCCACTCTCCCTATTTGTCCATCAAGTATTTGAGAGCCTCCTGTTTCAGGATTTGGATGTCAATTTATGTCACAACTCTCTTTTTTTAACAATCATGTGAAAAGTACTTAATCACAGCTTTTATAATAATTATTCTTAAATTCAAAATGTTTATCTGAAAAACTCAACTGGCTTGAACTGGACAGCATATTTGAATTGCACACAGGAAAAAGAAAGGACTTAACATTGGCACAGGCTTACTAAATATAAAGTAATTTTATCTTCAAAACTAATTACAGATGAACTTCATAAATGCAGATATTTTATAAAGAGATACACTGGTTTTACATTATTAAAGTAAAACTAAGGTTTCTCATCAGACTATTTTTAGATTTTAAGGTTATCACCTTTAGAGCAAGAGTTCGAACAAAGGCTCTTATGTTTAATGCATCAACAATTTTTGGAATAATTCTTGATAGCAAGGCATGGAATTGTATTGACAACCCCCTTCTCCAAATAGACCCCTTCACTTTTCAAAGGCAAAACTCTCCTTTTCTAACTGCCTATCAAACAGACAAGCATGTAATTAAAACCATTTTACTAATTCTCTTTTTAGGTTAGGTGTCACTGAAAAGCTGGTACTACTCTATTGTTTGAATAATGATTTCTATTATAGCTGAGTTGAATCTGAATTGTACAAAGGATAAGTTTTACTATGGGATCAGATGGTAAAAAAAATTAATCTGTAAGTTACACAAATGTTTATTGTCAGAATCTGAAATCCACAATATGAACACATCTAGCATTCAGAAGAAGACTCAATTCTTGGAGTATTTATGTATATGCTCCTCCAATATGAAAGAACTGGCAAACCCCACAAAATATAAAAACCTGAAGTAAATTTCAAGTAGCACTTGAAATAAAAGCCCTAAAATAAGAACGTTGTAGAAATTTAGTTTTCTACTTGGATCTTTCTCCTCATAAACAAGCAAACCTATGAAAACAAAACTTCATAAGCTAGAGAGGAAAACAAACTCTATGAATGAACTAACAAATAGATTGCATAGATTTATATACTTCCTGGAAGTAGTAATAATCAGAAACTTATTTTAAAAATTCACAGAATCTGAAAGCAAATCTTTGCACGCTCATACTGATTATGCAATATATGTTTTTGGTTTTGTTTTGTTTTTTGTTTATTTTTAGTGATACTGTTTCAACGCCTTTATTGAAATATAATTCTCATATTATACAATTCACCCATTTAAAGTGTACAAGTTAATGGCTTTAGTATATCCATAGAGTTGTACATCCATTACTACAATAAGTTTTAGAACATTTTTATTACCCAGAAAGAAACCCCACACTTCTAAGTCACCACCTCTTTTACCAACCCCATCCTAACTCCCTACCACCCAACCCTAGGCATCTAGTAGAAAGCATCTACTTTCTATGTCTATAGATAGACCTATTCTGCACATTACATACAAATGGAGTCTTACAATATGTGGTCCTTTGTGACTGGCTTATTTCACTTTAGCATGATATTTTCAAGGTTCATCCATGCTGTAGCAATGTATCAGCACTTCATTTCTTTTTATGGCTGAATAATATTAGATTAGATGGATATACCCCAATTTATGTATCCATTCGCCCAGCTGATGGACATTTGGGTTACTTCAAATTGACTAATTTTTTACCTAGTTAAAAGACTAGTATTTCTTACCTAGTTTTACTTTTTTGACTAAAGACATTCATCCTATCAAGCTCTTTCAAGAAAGCATCCTCTCCTCACAATAAAGTAATTTGCTTTCTGTTCAAGATTATAGATGTACTAAATGTTCCTGGGAGTCAAGTGGTGATATTCATGAGCAAGACCCACCATATCATTTTCCTCACTTATGAAATGATGGAATCTCTAGTTAAAGTGAAATAAAGGTTATTTTTGAATTTCAAATTTTAGGAACCTAGAAATTGATGCTCAAAATGCACTGTGAAGAATTATCAAAATAAAGTGGTATAAAACCCTAAATGTAGTATAATGACACTGTGGTCTAAAGCTATTCCACAGGAAGAGAAAGTATTAATGTCATGATTCATCCGCTCTCTCCCTCCAATCTCAGCCAAGGATTTCATTGACTAAATCCACCTAGATACAGAGGGCAAAAGAGCCTACTGATGTAGTCATACAGGTAAGCCTCCTGGAGCTGAGCATAGATCTGGAGGGGCAAAGTGAAGACATCTGGTCTCCAAGCACTACAAACAGCATTTCAAATTTTAAAAGCTAAGAGTAAAAGAGGGAATAAAAATACAAGACTTGCTAGCTATAAGGTCTCAACATTATTAACATACATAAAGGAGTGTTCCAGAGATTCTAACCTGTTAGTAATCAGTATGTATTTCTGAAGCTCTAAGGGAGCGAAATTAACCAATGCACACATACCAACACTCATAGCGTCACTACAAAGACCGTTTTGAACAGTCTGAGAAGACACACAGATAAATGTTTCTGCCCAGTATAAAGCTTATCAACAAATTAAAGTTAAGCTGAATTTACTCCTACGGCAGATGATGCAGGTACTCCGTATTAAAAGTGGAAGAAGTGTTAACGGCATGACCAAAATAGCTTCATTAAGTCTTGAGGCAAGGTTATGACACCTAATGTCCATACATAAAGATAATAACGTTAGCTACTATCAATCAGTATGAGCAGCTTTAAGACTAAACTTGGTCTCAAAAAGGCTGACAAGAAATGCCCTCTAGCTAAAGAAGAGCTGCAGAACCAAGAACTAACCCATCAAGGTGAACTAGATCCCATGCTATTCCATTAACTGAAGACTAATTCCAAATTAGAGACTAATTTGACACAACCTGATAGCTGCTATGCTGGTAAAAAACTATTCAGTTTGAAATCTATTTAATAACATAAAAAATTTTTTGATTAAATAAGAAAAGGACAAGTCATTCCCTACCATATAATAAACCATCTTTATTCTTTCTCTCTTTCACTATTTTTGGAGAACAGAAAGGCACAGTATTGTTACACATGTTACACAAGAGCACATTCCTGGATTCTCCCTTAATTCCAAGATTCCCTTACATATGATGGAGGATATTTTTATTTACCATTATGAAGTAGAACCATTATGAAAACTCATTCAGTTCAACCACTTTGAAAGTATAGCAATCTTGACACATTTTATTTTTAATTTGGGAAGATGCACATTACTTCAGATGCACAACGTTTTACACATATCTTTGGAGTACAGTAGAGTATTTACAATTTTGGAAGTATGATGACACTGTGGTGTTAACCTTTGCTTGTCCTGTTAATCTAGAATCTTCAAAATTTTTCGAGGCAGCAATCTGAAAAGGTCTATATGATTACTCTTTAAGTGGAAAAAAGAATCAATTTTATTCTGAACCTCCAATATTACTCCCATGCAATGGATATTGAATTTCATTCTTCCCAAAGGAACTACTCTCCTCATTTTGTACTTTCTGTAATAGTAACACCATTTTTTTTCATTCTGAGTTTCATGTGTCCAGAACCAAGAGACTCAGTGACAACTAAGTCACCTCAATGCTACTTTCCAGGGTACTATGGCCTCTTTCACGTGTATTACCTTAGGCACCCCTCCCTGAGATCATAAGAATAAAAGACAACCTTTGTGTCTCACCTGTAGATTATCAGCACCCAGTCTCTGGACTCTCACAGGCTTACTTGGTGCACACACAGCACACACAGAAGGAATTAGCTGTCCCACCGGAGTAGGAGACACAGGAAGGCATTAACCAGGATTATGTTGGGGTGGAGTTACCACCAAAATGAGCCTGAGCTGTATTCCGTGCTGACCCTTCAACTCATCTGCATGCGTCTCGGGGACTGGTTGCTTAGACCTTGACCCCACTTGAACAATCCCTAGCCCTCAAGGTTCCATTTCCTTGAGAACTCTATAAAAACTGTAATGTAAGCAGCTTCCCAACAGAGAATAATGTGAAAAAGGAAAGGTCTACCTACAGGCCTCCAGTGCATCAATAACCACAAGAAGCGTGGTAGGCAGGGGTGGGTCAGGAGAATAAGAGACATGAGGATCAGCCAGACAGCAAACCCAGTCTGCACAGGATCAGATATGGGGGGAAATCAGGGTGTGGTTTGGGGACATGGCTTTGAAGCAGGCAGGAGTTCTGGAGGCCAAGAAAATTGATTCTAAACGTACATGCAAATACATAAAACCTTGTCTATATAAGGCATCTTGCCAGGAGTAAAAGTTGCATAGGAAGTATGATATTTGCAGCTCTTGTTCTGCTCTTACAAGTCCAACTACAACCACCGCCTTTATAATTTATAAAGTGCTTTCATGGTTATTATCTTATTTGAGTCAGCTTACAAGTGAAAGAGGTAGGTATAATTACCCGATTTAATTTCCAAGCCTGGGAAAAGTGGGCAAAACCTGCTAAGGTCCTTCTTCGGGGGGAGCAGAGGTGGGATTGGCACTGGGGTTTCCCTGACTACACGCCAGGTGCTCGTTCCGTCGGGCGGCAGGACACCACAATCAACCAGTCAAGAAAGCAGCGAGGGACAGGATGCAGAGACAAAGGGTTGAGTCAGTACATCTGAGAAGAGAATACTGCTAGTCTAGCCTCCATTCCTTGCTGGATCAGACGATCTCGGCAAAATAAGAACTGTGTGACTTTCTATGGTGCACCGGAGAACCTTCTGGACCACCTACTGTGAGCAGAGCACTGGGGATGTAATAAACCTGGTCCCAGCTCTCACAGGGCTCACGGCCTAACTGGAGACAACAAAGTGTAAACAAGTAATTAAATGTCATAAGATAAATGTTTTAGGAGAGACAGCAGAGGTAGAGAGGCGAAATATCAGGAAATGGTAAAAAGCATACCACACCGCTAATCACAAGCAATCCATTAGTGGTAGGATTTGGATTAAATTACAACTAGATTTTACTTATTTATTATTCATGAGACATTCTGTTTTTCAATTATTTTTTTTTCTCCTCCACATTAGCCCACCCATTTTAAAGCCTCAAGCATTAATTTGATTTCCCGCCAATAATTTGAAGATAATGATTTCTGTCTTGGTTCTGTCTGCATGGATCTTCCTCTGATAATTTGGAGAGAAAATGATGTGTATCTCCCCTCTTTTCAGACAGTGGCCTTAGGGATTTTATTCATCGTGGGGGCAGGGCCTTAGCTTTTCTGACAGATTTAGGAAACAGGAAGAGAGAAATCCAAAACTGAACAAATCTGTCAAACTCATTTTCTTGCAGGGTTTTCTGCCAATTTTCGCTCTCTCTCCCTCCCTCCTTCCTCGCCCTGCCCCCCCTTTTCTTCTTTTAAGTAAGAGGAAGAAATTGGGAAAGTATGTTTCTCCTGGTTCCTAAAGGGACAGAGTAAAAATGCTAGTGAGCAAAAACGCAGGTGTGCACCAGCTGGAAGGTCATTCTTGGCTCCTTGGAGGACAAAGCAGGAAGGTAACAAGGGCAAGTGTGAGTTAGCACAAGGAGCAGGCAGGCAGGCAGGAGGGACCTCTGTCTGCTGTCACTCCATCACTATGCCTCCACAACAGAAACCCAGGACAGGAGGCTGACCTCAGTCTTCCTGGGACGGCAGGGCTCTGACCCACCCTCCCCTCCCCCACCTCTTATATTTCCCCATTAGCCCGGAAGCAGGGGAAGAATTAAACCTTTTTCATGGCTAAATAATTAACAAAGCGCTGGCATTCTGACAAGCTGGCATGCATTTTCTTAATCAGCAACCTACCCAAGTAGCTTAGTTTATAAGCTACTTAAGATAAATCCTGTCACTTAAATATTCTAGATGAGCCCATGTACATTGTCCAATTCCTTGAGGAAGCTTGAGTAAATGCTTTCTCCCAGTATCGCTCTTCATTACAGTCCACAATCTGGCCACTCTTCACACTCAGCGATGACGCTAGTAACCGTAAGAGTGGCAATAATTGTGCATATATAGTATTCCACCATCATTAGAAGAAATGACTACAGTTATGAGCCTTCCTCATCATACAGTTCCTCTTCTGAGATCCTAGAAATTCAACAGACAATAGGGATAATGCAATCGCTCTGGGTAAGACCACCAAAGACTCTTAATTGCTAAAGTCAATGACACTGTAGAGTGCCTGTCTTGAAAGAAACAGCAACATTTGACACCCTGGATCCCCTATTCCTTCTGCTTGGAACCCGCCCCACCTCTCACCAACCCAGCTCTGGTTATTACTCTGTCGGGTTCCTCTCCCACTTTTGTGTCTTTCTTATCAGTCTCTTTCTCCTATCTCTCTATGGACAGTGGGTGTGTCCCAGGGCTTCCTGGTTTGAATGTCTTTTAACTGTTATAAAGAGCCCTTTTCCTGCCTGAGCTAATGGCCCACGTGCCCCCCATAGTGGCCTTACATGACTGCCACACTGCATGCCTTCCGGCTTCTGAACAGCATCTCCATATATGTGGCTCTCTTTTCTTTTTGGTATCTCCACCCCACCTGACAAAGGCCTCCTCAACCCGGGAGACCCCACCCGGCACAGGTCTCCATCCTCACCACAATTCGGAGCCAGGTACTTCTTAAATGTCCATCTCACCCACTACTTCTACCAGGCCACCAGGTCCGGGACTCTGTCCGTCTGGTTAAGCATCAGATTTCTCTGGGAGTTAGCAAGTCACTAAGCCAGAGTTCTGAGTAATACAACAGACTAGAAGGTCATATCCAAATGACAGAGACTGAAAACAAAACAGACCAACAGATTTCCATGAAACCTTTACATGTAACACAGGGAGACTTTCTGAGCGTTATGATGTATTTACTATTACAATGCATTATTCTCCAAACAAAAGTAATCAAAAGACCTTAAATAATTGTGCTCAAGGCAGCAATTTCTGCTCTATGCAAAGTAGTATTTGAACACATTAGTGGTTATCATAAACTCAAAATAAAAATCCATCAGTGTTCAAAAGCACATGAACCCTGTTTGGATCTGTGGGTTACACGCACACTTACGTGTTTATGTGTCTACCTATAAACACACGCACTCCCATAGACACACACCTGGACTTCCTATGTCTGAGCTATCAGGATACTAATTGTCAATAATCTTACATGAATTATATAGATGGTGACACAGTTTTTTTTTTTCAAAAAAATAATGATTTTATAGATGCATATAAGCTAGAGGGTACAGCAAGAATATCAATGAGAATCATTATGCCTGTAATTTGGATTGCATTTCCTCCAGTTCTCCAGTGTAAACAAATCTTCTCCCAAATAGCCCTATTAGTAAATGAAATATTTACTGCATCAATAAATTTGCCACAAAATTTGCTGACCAAAAATGTTTTTAATGTAGAGAACTTCATTTCACAAGGCTATTTCATAGCCTTTGTCAAGGTTCACATACAATGGAGGCCTTTAAAAAGCTTAACAGGCCCTGTTTTCGAACGACATTTTTTTTAAGTTTTTATTTTTAAAAAATCAATATAAATATAGGAGCTCTTATTTGATTGTTTTTCTCTGAAAAATATAAATCAAGCTCCTGAAACTCTAGAAAATGAAAACACTATTTTAAGTTCTGCTTTTAAAATTGCCCCTTACAAGTTCTGAAATGCTTATATCTTTTAAGGTGGGGAGGGATGACTGTTACTAAAAGGGTGACCTTGAGCCTTCCTACCTTTCTAAAGGCAGATGACAGTATCACTCTGCTGAGACTGTATTAAGGCTATAATACATGGGAAGCATTTGGCTTGGTATCTGGTGCACTAGAAATTACACTATGCACATTTATAGAATTGGTGAAGAAATAAAGCTTCTGGTGAGGGTATTAAAGGCTCTGGAACGAGAGCACCTGGGTGCAAAATCAGTTTGAATTTCTATCATGTGACCTTGGGAAGAATTTATTTATTATGCTCAAGGTTCAATGTCCTTACCTACAAAATTGGTGTAATAAGACTACCTAGCTCCCAGAGTTGCTGCAAGATTCAACAAGATAGTGCATATAAAGAGCTTAGCACAGCACCTAGACATTCATTATCTTATTATTTCCATCGCATTAATTTCATTAGCACGTTGCGGGGAGGAGAGGCAGGGCGAAGTGGCCAACAAATTCTGGGAAACTACAAATTCTCACTCTACAGGAATTTTTAAATTAAACTTTTGCTTTTATTCATACGATAATCTTTGTTTTTTAATTTTTTAAAGTATTTTATTTATTCTTGAGAGAGAGAGAGAGAGACAGAGCATGAGCGAGGGAGGGGCAGAGTGAGAGAGGAACACAGAATCAGAAGTAGGCTCTAGGCTCTGAGCGGTCAGCACAGAGCCCGACGCGGGGCTTGAACTCACAAGCCATGAGATCATGACCTGAGCAGGAGTTGGACGCTCAGTCAACTGAGCCTCCCAGGTGTCCCTCACATGACAATCTTTGAAGTTAACAAGAGTACATGATGCCCACTCGTGTCCACATGTACAAAAAGACACAAGGCAGTGATGGAAAAATGAACTTAATATGCACATGATACTCTCATTAAGCAAAGGTGAAATGATGCCATACCATGTTGTATGACGTTCTGAAATAGTCTGAATAAGGAAAGCAGTAAGAAAAGTTGGCTGTCACAGGACACACGAATACATGAGAATATTGAACCCCCTGGCATAACACAGACATACTTTGTACAATGATAGTTTCAACAAAGCATCTTTATCCGAGACAGTGAATCAATACTCTACTTCCAATTTTAATGGTTTTGGGGGGTTTTTTGGTATATGTTTAAAGTTACTTTGCTTTTACAATTATATGAGACATATTATAAGATAGGTTTAACTGATTTCATATTTTGCATGGGTGTAACTGCTGAGATACAATTTAAATTTTCAATGAAAGAGGCCCTTTTATTTCTCAAGAGAAACACTGTTTTTAGGGAAAGCACTGATTCGTTCATCAGATCACTTACAAAATTATACCCAACCATCTTTGCCAATCACTGATAGATGAGAAAGCAGAGAGCTGTGAACATTAACTGAGTTAACGCACAAGAAGAACTCCACGTAGTATCTCTCTCTCGCCCTCCATAAAGGTTTACCATTGTCACTACCATCATCATCATCATCATCACCATCACATTCTACAGAAGCATCTATCCATCTTCTATTTTGTGAATGAAACCTGGGTGCTATTTGTATCAAATAGACAAACTGGCAACCTGTGTTAATTTTATCTTTCCTATTTTAGGTAATTATTGTTTTCTGGTACACTGACCACATGGTTTGCTGTTTTAAGTAAGTTAAATCTGGTAAAACCCAACCAGTGAGTAATGGCATACAATTCTACTTCTTTATAATGGCAAAAGCCATAGTCTGTGGAGTAAATATTGAATGAATTACATCAGAGATTTACAGAATCTTCAAATTGAACAAAATGAAAACTTCTAAAGAAAGATATTATCAAGTCAGAAATTAAAACGAGATTGAATGTCATCCCTGCTGATACTAAAATGGAACTTTTCCTCTGGACATGAATAACATCATTCCCCTATACTCCAATTAGAGGGTAGAACCCACCTTAAACTGTAATTATTTGCTTACCCGGTTTTACTAATGGACTTTTAATTCCTTAAGCATAAAGGAATGTTTCTTAGTTATCATTGCATCTGGGAACTTAGTAAGCTTTTACAAACATTTACTAAATAAATAAAACAGTCTAACATTTAGTTACCTACGGTTCCCTCCAATGCTTATCTTAATTTCTCAAAATAACGCTGCAATCAAAAAGTCATTCTCTTCTTCATAAACCATAGATGGGACGAGCAACATTTTTCATCCTTGCTCTACATTGTAAATATCCATTCTCCCTAATCATTCATTCTATTCTATTATTTAATTTCTCCATTAGTTCTTAAAATATGGTGATATATCCAGAAAATGATATTTTACAGCAGAGGCACAGCAGAGGGTTTACTTTATTTTGCATTCTTGTGTAGATCGGAGTCCTGTCTGTATACAATCAAAATACATATTCAGCTTTATGTGGGTCTTTCCAGTTATCTGTGATTCTATAGCTGTGTATTTTCCTTTGATGCAAACTATTCTACTTCTTCAGAGATCATAGATTTAAGTTTCATAATCCCAATGAATGACTTTTTTCTTTGTAGGATCAATTTATGAAGAAAAAAAAAAAAAGGAAGAAGAAAAAGAAAGGATGTCCTGGTCAGTGTTTTAAAGTGGTAAAGATTTCCCAATTCCAGTCTGGCTATTAAGTCAAAGGCAAAATGACATGTCCTTGAGAAGGAGAGAGCTCTGTCAAGCAGGACACTGTCCTGAAACCGCAGGCCTGCACTGCTAGGGCAATGCCCTACAAAAGAGACTTTAATTCTAGCAGATATAATGGGTAGTCTTTTTGAAAAGTGAGCTTTTTTTTCCCAGAGAAAATGTGCCCTGTGATCATAGGGACCTAACTCATTTTTTAAAACTGGCCCATTATATATAAGTAATAAAACAAATTAGCAAAGGAAAACCCGAGGTCAGAAAAATACCTTCCTACATCTAACATGCAAACTGAAATTCTCCAGAATGACATTACTCAGTGTCTGATTCAGGGAGCTTTCAGTGACGAATGACAGATTCCTCAGAAAGGGGACGAAGGGCTGATACTCAAAAGAGACAGAAGAATATTCTGGTAATTAATTTACCAGAAGGTGAAGGAAACACAAGACCCTGACGGCAAAGCAAAAACCAAAACAACACTTGCTCTAAGAGAAAAGAGAAATTGCAATGAATATCGAAGGTCACTACCTGAAATCTAACACAGACACTTGGGCCTCTCAGGGATATTCTGAAAACCACAAATAACACCAGCACACTGAAATCTTGGTTTTTACTTCCTATTTAATAATGCAACT
Source organism: Panthera uncia (assembly GCF_023721935.1). Lineage (NCBI taxonomy): Eukaryota > Metazoa > Chordata > Mammalia > Carnivora > Felidae > Panthera > Panthera uncia. The sequence goes on along the minus strand of NW_026057586.1, from coordinate 43,480,416 downwards.
TGAAATCTCTCCTATTCCTATTCAAAAAGGATTAAAATTTCACAGAAGTTATGTTAAAACACACGTTTATAATTCTAACTAATTGGTTTGTGCTGTAAAACGCCTCACTTTCTAAATTTTGAAGTTGTTAGATGATATCCCATAAATTTAATAACTAGGTCTTTCAGAAATGAACTTAGTGCAGGACAACAAAGGAAATACTTAAAAACAAACCAACCAACCAACCCTGAAACCTTGATCAAAGAATGCTGAAACAAATTTTCATGAGTTCAAAGTTATTTTGTTCATCTAATACAGCATATTTGTGAAATCACGTTCATGCTAAAATTTAACCCAATGACCAACCTAAGTATTGTACAGTAAATTGGGAAATTTCTCAATTCTCCTTCACTCAATTGGCTGAACACATGGATGTTCCATGCGTGTAATACAAGTAAAAATATTTAACAGTAATCAAAAAGGTCACGCTTCATACCTAAATCAGATTTCTAGTAATGCACAGACTCCTTATAAGCTTAGCACCTACTAACTCCAGGAAAACATAGCTGTGCCTACTCTTGCTGTCTTTTATTCAACCACTGCTTCCTCCTTGAATGTCTTCTTATCCCAGAAGTAAGCAGCTTTGTGATAAAGGATAAAAGACTAGGCTCTGAGCCTTGGCCTCCTCATTGAGCAAAGGCCCCTGTGAGGACCAGCCTGATTTCCTATATGCCACAGGACTCACTCACACATACGCTCATCATTCTAGATCCAGCCCAAGATGCTGTTTGTCCATCTAGGCCAGGATAATCTCTCTTTTTCTGATATCCTTCATCTCTCACAGTTTCTTAGCTATTTACTTAAGTTAGTAATTCTCCCCAGATACATTTTATTCCTCTATGACAGGTCCCATCTTATACCTGGAAGTACTTCATACAGAACTAGTTAAAAGAAATATTCATGGATGCATTTACTGTTGAAGCCTGGAGAAGAGCCTTTTAACATGATTATTTCAAAAAGCAGAGTTTAGATGTTAAATTAACTTTTAGGAAATGTTTTAAACTTACAAGGGATTCTTCACGAACAGGCATTTTTACGTTTTTTAACAAACAAGTTATAGTATTTTATCTGCTAATGTTTTGCAAGTTCCAATAGTATGAATCTTAATTCTTAGATCATCCTGCAAAAGTAAATTTTCTCCGTTATACAAGTCAAGTCCAACATTAATTGTATTATTTCACTATCATGTAAAATAGTGCTTCGTGAGGAAATTACCATCTGGCTTCAGGACTGTTCATAAGACTTTCCTGAAGAATGATTACGTTGCATTTGTAAGATTAATTATTTTCTATGCTACAAGCATCAGCACCTGTCGGCATGGTTAAATGGTTGGCTTAGTGGCTATTGAACATCACATACAATTCAGCATTAAGGTAATGAAATATATGTGAATAAGGTTTGCCAAAGGTGAAACATTTTAGAATTGGGGTATTTCATTTGATCAAAATACATAGCATAAGCAGAGTTTATAGATTTCTTCACTGTCATCTCTTTAAATAGCACTTTTTCCATATCAGCATCTCGAACAACATAATCAAGTCCAAGAGTAGGATGATGGCCTAGTAAAATCTTGCTATGAACTACTGATAATTTTACTGTAACCAAATGACTGATGTAAATATCTTGTGCTTATTTATAATAAAGATCACAGCCACCTCAGAGTTTTAAAAGAGCTCTTAAAATGGCAACCAATACTTATAGCCATGGTTACAGTTCTTCTCTGGAGACTTTGTCGTGTAAATTGATGTAGACTGGCCAAAGTGGATCACATTCCTATTAAGTATTTTTATCACACTAAAGATTTTATTAGGCACCCCCATCTAGAAATTAATTTACATTTTTCCCTACAAATTGTTCAAAGATTCACAAAGCAATTCTTATCATCTCATTAATTCTACTTTATATTAGATTATAAAATGGTGTGTTACACATGTTGTTTTATGACCACACAGCTGTTCCTTAAATGGTTGTTTTCTTAATTATACTTAGTTTCTTGAATCTAATGCAAATACACTTTAAATTTTTTTCATTATTTAGGACACAAGGGAAAAAGAACAGGAAAAATACTGTCAATACCCCTAGGCAGGAGTGAACATCCTATCTTAACAGGAGTTATCTTAGCACTGGTAGAGGGCTGGTCTGCACCAACTAGAAGGTTCTTTCTCACCTTGTTCTATGACCACAGGGTTAGGTTTGTTCTTCTTCTTCACAGTGAACTAAACTAAAGGAGTCTAAAAATACTTTGTGAGCAGCCTAAAAGCAAGTTAACAATTTATGCCAACCGAGCAGAAAAGAATGCTGATACTAAATTTCCTGCCTATGGACTTCCTACAGGGGAAGGCCTAGTAAAACATGTTTGTTGCTGTTGATCGGTTTGCAAAGCCATTGCCTCAATTAGCTCCTGGAGACACAGATGATATAATTAACTAAAGATAACATCCCCCAAGAAACTCATTTTCATCATCAGAACTAAGACTACAGCAGTATCTTGCCTAAATTTCATATTTTATCGTCCCTGCCCACCTTCTGCTAGAGGTGCTAATGAAGAGACAAATAGCCAAAAGTCACACAGTACAGAGAAGACTAAGAATTCGAAAAGGAAGCAGTTTCATCCAATACAAACCTGGATTATTCACAGTTTGATCATATGCACTGTGGTAACACGAAAAGAAAAAAAGACCACTTCGGCCTAAGTAGAAAAGAGTAAGGAAAAAAAAAAATTAAAGCCTTTTAAACACAACTTAAAGCATCATAATGTATTAAAAACTAGGGAAAAAAACTAAAGATCACTTTATGGGTGAAGAAACAAAGACCGCAGATATGAGTGACTCACCCAAGGTCACAAAGCTGGTTAGTTGCTAAACAAGAACAAGAACCCAGATATCCCTATGTTCAGGCCAAAGTTTACCCACTGAGTCTATGCACCTTAGTGAACCTTTATTTCAGTGTGGTCTCTCATTCCTAACAGGTATGATACATTTTAAAGCTGACTGAAAATATACGTACACACACCATAGTCAAATGAATCAAACCATGTTTTTCTCTGAGGCGATGGAAGCAAGCACACGTATCACAAAGTCACGGGTTGGCAATCACTGTGCTAAATTCAGTACACGACATTGGCGTATGTGATCAACTCCTCACAATCCCATTTTTACACGGGAGTGGGATGGTACCTATTTCAATTTAGTTAGCTCTAGGTCTATCTGCCATGCAGAGTTCAGCAGACAGCAATCTTGCAGAGCTTAGAGAATTGTCCCCAGCCTGGTTCACACATAATCTGAAGCTTGTCCTGGGTAGCCAGTAAGCAAATCAGCCATGAAGACTTTTGTCTGACAAATTTGAATTACCAACTACCAACAATACACGAGTCAGTGCTAGCAGCTGGCATAAATGAATCCTATTTATTTACTTCTCTGTATACATATTAGCCTCTGAGCCTTCACAAATACCACTCCAAGGCAGTGCCTACCATTTTTATGTCACCTGAAAACAGGCCAGCAGCACTAAAGACAAAAGTTAACCCCTGACTCAGAATTCTAAGGACAGCAATCCGGCTAGTTCAAGCACAAGGCAGGAGAGATTTTTCTCACATCATTTATTGTAGTTTCTTTGTTGTTTTGTTTTTACAGGAAGACCCGTGTAACAGGATGCAGCTCCGCCTTCCGAGTCTGGACCTTTCCTGGAGACTGCACAACACCTGCTTCTCGCTCGCCTTCATCCCGAACTGCAATTCCCAGCCTGGGCTTCCTGTCCTATATCCCTGGTTGGGGGCAGGGAGAGTGCCCTCCAGGAACCAGGGGGTGGCTCTCACTCCGGTCATCAGCACAAACGGGGACTCTTTCAAGAGTTAGCAGCGAGGTCACCTGTGAGTCCTGCCAACAGTGTTGATCCAACTGGAGCTTTCGCCCTTCTGTGGCCCCCACCACTCAGCACTTCCCCAGGACTTTTCACTACTTTTCCCAGACTCCTTCTCCCCTAGCAGGGCCTCTGAAGGTCTGTCAGGAGTACCAAAGAATTACAGTAAGAGACACCAACATTCCAGAAGTTGCTTTTGTGTCTTCATCTAAAAAATGCCAGGGAATCTCCCTGCTATTTTGGTTTCTCCAAGCTACACAGAAAGGAAGCCAGCTGCAGTACCATTTCACAGAGAAGGAAGGGTACTGGGAAGCAAGGGGACAGTGCAGCACATAGACCACACACACACACACACACACACACACACACACACACACACCACGCCACCCTTACTAGCTAACTGGCCAGCTAAACAATTGTTCTATTTTGGCTAGTTCCTTCAAACCTCATCCACCCAGCAAAACGTCAAAAATTGGGATCAATAGAGCAAACAATCTCTCATCCAGATGCAGGAACCTGAGAGTTTCTGGAGAAAAATCTTCTAACCTTGCATATCTGCTCCAATGCATGCTTTGAGTCTTAACTGAGTAACCAGTATCTATGATTTTTTTTTTTTTTTTTTTTTTTTTTTTTTTTTTTTTTTTTTTTTTTTGTCCTTGTTATCCTTCTTTCTTCCATTCCCTCAGGGACCATTCCGAACCTTCACTAGGCTTGGCTCAACCTACAGGTAACTTCAGCTGTCAAGACCATATCTCTCCTGGGAAGATGGAGGTTATCAGCCATGGTCAAAGTTCAATTCCCCACTCTTCATCTTACAAACCTATCAACATCCATACCCATTCCTAATTCTAGGACTCCACTTGGAAGTCTTCTTCCTGCTCCTGGCTAGTCTTCCAATTGTGTCTTTGACCTTGACTTCGGCTAGAGGCAGCCTTTCTTTTTTCAACTTCTGTTTTTATACTTTCCTTTTACCTAGGACATAAACCTATTCAAAAATGGTCATTTTTATCCCCAGGCCTTTATCTTAATGCAGTTCTGAAGGTCGGTCTCTGCACCACCCCCACACATACAACTCACACATATTGGCAGATACACACACCCTACACTCAAACATGTTGAGAAAAGACACTCCCCTACCTAGTGATCCCAATAATCTAGTCTACTTCTTCCCATCTTGCTTCTCTGAATAGGCTTCATTTCCCACCTCAGGCTCCTAATTTCCCACCTGCCCTTATGTGTTAGTTCCCTGGGGCATCATTTCCATGTCATGGCTCTTCTCACTTACCTTCTATGATTTCATCTGCCACCACATGGCATCGACAAACAAGTCCCTACTAGCAGCTCCTAGATCTCAATATCCATCTTCAGAAAACTATGGTGATCTGCTTGGCACGGCCTGATGTTGCTACGTTCATGGGCATCTCAAAGTCAAACTTCTGAGGGAACTTTCTTCTCAATCTGGTCCTGTACTCTCTATCCTTTTTCCCAGCACGGGAGTCATCATAATCCTTGAATCCATACTGGGTAACACTGCGTTTGGGACTTAATACATACTTAATGCACTGAATGAATGAACGGATTAATTCCATCTGATACCATAATTATAATGCTACGAAATTAGCATTTGGATCATGTGAATAACATGACAGTCAATGCCATAGGACACAGGTTATAAACTCCCACTGTGCCCATCTTCTCAAAGGGTAATATAAGTATCATCTACAGGGGAACATGTTCACCACCGTATTATAATCTTGTGTTAGAAACTAATGATATTTAGTGACCAGACTACGAGGCCTTTGAGACCATGTTAATTTCTGCCTAACACAAGGGAGAAGTTCAACTTTCTAGCAGGCGGAAAACAGTGAGGCTAAATTTACTCTGGGACAACCTGGTTTGCAATTGAGAAGTTGATGCAATTAAGAAAATGTGTTTATACATTTCCAAAGAAGGGATTAATAGGGTTACTATTTTCTCAGCCTAATGAAGTAGCTTTTCAGTTCCAGAATTACCCCACGGTCCTTTCCACCATCAGAATTCTGGAAGTCTTCAGCTATTGTTATGCTTAAACAATTCCTCTACTTCTGCTTAATTCCTTAAGTCTCCTGGTCAAACCTTGCTAATTTCCTATATTTATTAAGCCGTTATTGTCTCTAAGTAAAAGGTCCACTTACTTATCTTTCAATCACGTTTGAGGCCTTTCATCTCTCACTGAGAACAGACTGTGTACGCAACAAAAATCTTCAGAGTGTAATCAGGAATAGAACAAATTCCCTGGGTCAGCTTCACATCCTGTCAAAATCACGATTCTATACTCTATGGGGACAAAGCCCATGGTTCTAAATAGTATATGAATCTGGACAATTATAAATGTATGTTTTTGCTTTTTGCTCATACATAAGCCACACTAGGGGCTTGCCTCAAGTTCAATGGCTCCTTGTATTCAGTCAGTTTCCCAGCCCATGCTCTCATCTCATTAGAATTTCTGTATCCTCTGGTCTTGCAAAGTTCCCTTTACCTTCTTTTGTATCAGACAAAAGATGGTAATTTACGTCTAATTAACGGAACTGAGTCATAATGAGTTCTTTTCTCTTAGACAGCATTTGAATGTCCAAAATAACCAGAAAGATTGGGCTTTTTAGTCTCCCTCCAGCTTAAGGTTTTATAACACAATGCTCTTATTCAGGCCTCCTACTTTGCATACAGTCAGAGGGCTGGAGGTTATCCACATTGTGAAATTCTTTGGCTAGTTATGCCCAGAGTGATTTAATGGCATGCGAGGCAGATTTAATACTTTCTGCTAAGCAGATCTGTTGAAAGTCAGGCTTACGATTGCATCCTTTTTTTTTTTTTTTTTTTTTTTGTCTCTTCCTTATACTTTGAAATGATATTTTTTGCCAGTTGATGAATTTGATAGCATTCTTTATGAGATCAATTTCCTTGCAGAAGATACAAAAGACAGGATGAAAGACAAGTTTGATGCCAAGCACACAAGGGGCTGTGCATCTGCGTGAAGAGAAGCGTGGTAAAGCATAAAGCGGTTCTCCCCACGCCATGAGGGACAAAGATGGAATGATGTAAACACAACAAGCCTGCCTGAAGAAAGCAAAAGCACGTGTTCTAACAGAAACAGTAACCAGGATAAAGTACTAAAAGCACCTTCTCCCTCTCTCACATGCCAACGTATTTTAAAATGCCCCTCTATACATGCAGGCATGCCAACACAAATAAACCACGGAGCCTGAACACCACTGGCATCATGTCCTCCTGCAATGACACCAATTCGAGGCATTGGGTTTTTCTCCTGGGACCATCTTCATTCAATCTTTCTACGACATGGAGTAGAAAAGAAAAGAAAAAAAATCATCCTCTCTCTACACATCAAATACCTCCACACCCAAATACAAATTCCTTCAATATAATATTGCTTTGTTGTTTTTAATGTGGCAAAACCACCTAAGTGTCATTATCGTCTGCTCTGTTCCAATCTAAAAATCAAAAAGAAAAGAAAACAAAAATAATGTTGACCAAACCTTCATTATGGGAGCCCTGGATGGGGAAATTAAACAGCCGCCTTACACAGAAGGCCAGGCAAATGCAGGTTACCAATACTCAGATTTTTATTGTTTGTCTCCTCATCTTTTTTCCTCCCCCTTAGAGAGGGTAGAATATAAAATTTACAAACACAAGCTCCTCAGTAGATACACCTGATTTGTCAAAATGGAAAGATGACTCCTTGGTAACTAGGCTGCTTGGCAAAAATATTAAACCAGACAGGAAGTCAGAGAAAATTAAATGCTACCTTGATTAATTAGGCTTAATGGGTAAGAAGCAACTAATTTATAATGCTAAGCTGACAAAAATAGGTTAAAGAAAAAGGAGACTTTCACATCAGATTAAGTAGAATTTCTTTCTTTTTTGGGGGGAGGGGTTGAATACACTGGTGAATACACTGGTACTCAAAAAACAGTCTACATTTTTGGTATATAAATAAGAATCTCTATAGGCAGTTTTAAGCAACTGTCCTTGAATAATGACAGTGAAAATCTAGTATCAGAAATAAGCTATACATAAGAAGCCCTGAACGTGCAAACGGTTAATTTATAAATCTGATACTTGAATCACAAGTTTTTCAGACTAAACTGAAAATCATGGGATGTCTCCAATCAAGCTCAGAGATTCTTTTCTAATCTAGAGCAGCACGGTGAATTTATAGCACGAGGGACCTCACGACATTGCCTTCTATCTCATGCACTTGATGGCACGCAGAGTCATGGGGAAGGAATGTCCTGGGTGTAGGTCTGTTCTAGAGGCTCTGGTGAGCTGGGTACCGCCCAAAGTGGGCAGACAGGGGATTAAAGATTTTCAGCACCCACAGCGCCCCCAGTGGTAGGGAAGGATTCCTACTGGGTTGGGTGAATGGGGGTGGGGTGTTCCATGGTGGTCACCTTTGGAGCACAAGTGAAGTGTTTCTAAACTGGGGGGTGTCTGTACTTATCAAAAGATAACCACAACTCAAAGTAGTGTAAGTGAAAAAAGAATGAAAGCAGATAGTGTGTACCATGAGAGAAAGCACACATTTTATGCTAGGTGTTGGGCAAAGAATAAAGTACACATTCAAAGAGAAAAAAACTACTATATATCTCCATATATACATATATATGGAGAGAGATTATTATACTTAAGTATTATAACTTACAAAATAGCTATTCCAAAAGAACTTTGTCAACAAATAACAATCTACATGCCTATGACTTAGTTTTATTCAGTTGTTCTTTCTCACAACTGAATATACACAGAAAAGAGAACAGAGTTTGACAACAGATCAGAAGTAGTTCCCCTTTACTTGCCATTCAAAACCATCTATATACTTCAGAATATATAATAAAGAACTTTTATAATAAAGAACTGCAAGAAACAAACTGTACAAAAGCCTAAATGCCAAATAAACTTATTTTGACTCCAAGCAGATCAGGGTACCATGAACTGATAACTTTCTGGAAAAAAAATTTAGGACTTCAAATAAAGGAGTCAAAATACAATAAACATCCTTCCAGATAATAACTAGCACAGAAAAATCAGACAATAATATTCAGTCTCAACTTGGAAAGGATAACCAACTGCATACATTTCTTCACATTATAATTATAGTTACAGCACATCCAAGATATAAGGAAATTTTTAAATGGTTGTTCACATTCATATCTAGTTGTTCACAATCTCTTTTCCCCAAAAAGTTGCATATAAATTGTTAGTCTGTGGGGCGCCTGGGTGGCTCAGTCAGTTGGGTGTCCAACTTCGGCTCAGGTCACGATCTCACAGTCTGTGAGTTCGAGCCCTGTGTCGGGCTCTGGGCTGATGGCTCAGAGCCTGGAGCCTGCTTCCGATTCTGTGTCTCCCTCTCTCTCTGCCCCTCCCCCATTCATGCTCTGTCTCTCTCTGTCTCAAAAATAAATAAAAATGTTAAAAAAAATTAAAAAAAATTGTTAGTCTGTAAATAAAGTCATACTTTAAATGCCCTCAAATTACTGAAATAATTTAAAACATTTTCAACTACAATTCTGTTCAAGGCCAATATTCTTTTCTAAAGCAAATGCTTAAAATTAATAGAATGATTTTCTATTTGGTTATTTCTATCCTGTTTTTTTTTTCTTTTTGTTTGTTTTTTTTTTTTTTAAAGAAAGATTAGAGGAAGTAAAGTTAGCTGAAATGATGCTTAGTACTCTTACCAGTCTTATTCCAGGGGATACATTCAGTAGCACGTATTTATTTATTGGGCACACAGTACCTCAAAGGTATAAAAAAGGTGCCAGGAATACAGCAGGACACAAGACAGCCAATTCCTAACCTAATGGAGCTCTTCCCACTTCAGATCCATGTCTGGTAAATAGACAATCTTCAATACCATAAATTGTGCTTTTGCAAACTCTTTGATTATATCCTTGTAGTGTATCTTTGAGGTTTCAGTGATAACAAACTAAATTGTAGTTAGCATGCTTCAAAAAAATTATTAAATGCCATAGCTGTAAGCATCTTGGGGATTAATTAGTCTGGCTCTTCCTTTCCTGTTTGAATATAAGGACAAATTTTTAATTTACAAACAAAGGTACACAAAAACACAGAACTCTGTGGACTCCCTCGGACATCTTAATTGTCCTTTATAGCATCCATGAATTAAGGTCATATATAATGAAAAAATTACTTTAAATTCGATATGTGTTTCCTTACATGCTTATTACACTGATCTCAATAACATCTAAATTAATTTGAAGAACAATGGCAAATGTGTGGTATTAACTGACATATGTATTTGTATAATTGGATACTAATTCTACGCCCCTTAAAGTAAAGAACCGAAAATCTCATCCACTTCCTTCATGTCACCACTGAAGGCCAAAGATGACTAAACCATCTTCCTAAGGTCACACCACCAGCTAGCAATATAGTGGACTTGGCAACACTAGGTCTACAAGCTTCCACCCAGGTAGCAACTGTAAACATCTGCTTAGGTGCTCCCACAACCTTCCTGCCAAAGACTGCATTTCTCCTTCACCAACAAAACTCAAAAGTAAACCCCGTGCACATTTACTAGAGTATCTTCTGCATTCCAGCAAACTCTTGGAAATACTATAAATGCTTTTTTTCCTCCTTCTAATCTTTGGTAGATGAGAATTTAACGAAAGCAAAAATATAACTTCAGGGCAAAAGACAAATTTTCTTTTATTGTACTGTAGAATGTTGTATCTATCAAGGCCTAAAAACACCCAGAAGCTAGTATAATATTTCTAATGCAGCATGTATCTTTCTGGTTTGGGGAAGGAAAGAAAAAGTTCTTTTATTCCTTTTCACTCTGCCTACAACTAGAACACTGATAATAGAGATTAAGCCTTAAATTTCTATATCCAATAGCGGTAGAATCACAAGAGGACTGAAAAAGCATTTGTCTCTACAAGCTAATACCCAATATGTTAGTCCTCTGGGCAGTTTACATTGATTTTGCATTTAACTGCATAGGCTGACTTTCCCATATTTTCCAGGACAACGTTGTAAAAATGATAGGATCTAGATATACTCTGATATGAAGCCAAAAGAAGAAAGTAAACTTAAGAGTACTGGTTTCCATAATACCTATATTATGAAGGTGAAAAGAGGTGGGGTTTTTTTTGTTGTTGTTGTTTATTTGTTTTTTGTTTTGTTTTGTCTTGGTCCTACCAGAAATTGACATAGAGACCAAATTGAGAGCAGAGATGATAAAATTGCACTTTTTCCTCATTTCCCCCCACTATTTTTAAGTTACTTTGAGAAATAGGAAGAAAATGAAAACCCCCCCCCCCCCCCGACACCTGTCACCTACTTTGTAACTAATTGGGTTTAATTCCCTCTAGTTTAGTTAGCCAGTAGACTTTGTCCTTCAGTCTGTCTGGCAAACAATTCACAACCCCTTCATATGTTTTTGTAAAGTGTTGGGGAAAAAACCCATTAATTTTTGTTAACATCAAAGAAGATAAAATAATATTTTGATGGGAATGAAGCAATTAATCTTAATGATTAACTCAAATTATCTTTCGAAGTATAGGTTTCCTGAAGCTTCACAGAAAAAAGATACTTTAAAGACAACCTACTGATCTGCTGTTTGAAGGAGCTGCCATTGGAAAATTAATTAACAAAATACCGATGGTTTTAGGACACCCTCAAAGGGATTATGAGGAAGCGACATTAATAAAAACTTGTTTCCAAAGAAAATGATAGATCTATTTTTTCGTTTGATTAACTGAGCTGTTTTAATCACTCTAAAAAAGGCCCCCTGCATTAGTTGGCTAGGGCCACCATAACAAAGTACCGCAGGCTGGACTTCTTGAACAACAGAAATTAATTTTTTCGCAATTTTGGAGGCTGGAAATCTGAGGTCAAGGTGCCAGTGGGGTTGGTTTCTTGTGAGGCTTCTCTCCTTGGCTAATAGATGACGATCTTCTGCATATATTTTCAGATGGTCTTCCCTGTGTTTGGCTGGGTCCTAATCTCCTTGTTTTATAGGGACTGAGGTCATACTGGATTAAGGCCGACCCTGATGACCTCGGTTTGACTTAATTACCTCTGTAAAGGCCCTGTCTCCCAATACAGTCAGTTTTTCAGGTACTTGGGATTACGACGTCAACATATGACTTTTGAGGGTGAAGGGGGGCAAATTCAGCCCACAACATCCTCACTAACCAGAAATTAACCCTTTACTTCCAACTGGCTCCATAATGTTTAAGGTTTTCAGCCCAACATTGTTTCCTCACCTCCAAGGCCAAGGAAGGAAAGAAGAATGTGGGAAAGTCGGAGAAATTACTGACTGTGACACCAAACTAACAATGGGTGGTGTCAGTATGTTATAACCTTAGCTTTTTTCATTTATTTTTTAAAAATTTTTTATTAGCCTTTTTTTAAATTGGAGGAATGATTATGTTTGTGTTTGAATTTGAAATGATTATCATAAAATGAAATATAAATAAGTCAGAGGAACTGCTGGACACATGTATTCTAGTCATCACCACTCAGAAGCTCAATGTCATTAAATAGCCCTCAGTCCAATTATCAAAACTCCTTCAATGGCCCTATTTTCAAGAAATAGGAATAAAATATTGATCAGAAGAGAAAAATACAGGCATGTAAAAATGTTAAAATCCTCACAGAAACTGAGCAATTGAAAATTCTAATGTATAATATTCTTTTGTTGGAGACCCTGTCTTTGAAGAAACCAGAGCCAGACAAAATCCATAATTCAGGAGTGGTATCAAAATCAGACTTCTAGTATTTAGTTCTAATTTTACTTATATACCATAGAAAGAATGAAATTATAGAAGAGAGACACACAGAGCTCTTCACCTCTATCCCCTCATTTTAACAGTGAGGGATGAGGCCCATTAAACAGAAGTTTTCTTGGCAATCAAGTGGAATCAGTCAATGGTCAAACCGAGGCCACGCCCCCACCATCTAAGTTATATGCTCTTTCCAAAGACATTTAATGAATTTGACTATTTTTCATATTATTGGGCAAATTACAGGTGGAGGTAACACTGAACTGTAATTTCTGTCATTCTGAGGGACGTGTTTAAAAAGACAGTGACAACAAAGCTATCATTTCCTAAGTTACCACATTCCAGCAAGGTATACTGCATCAGAGTTTGGGGCAATGGTTCTCCTCATCATGTTTTTGCTCAAGGACCGTTTTGAGTATATAGTTGATGATGCTATGAACTCTGTTCTCCAGAAAAAAAAAATACACATATATACAAAATTTGGTATTTCAGGGAAATCAAATATTCCCCTGAGAAGTACTCAAGAATAAACGTCTCTGACACTGATCAAAACAAAGCCCAAGTAATAAGATGCTACATGGAGTTTCTTGCCCCAGAGTCCTCATCTTAATGGAAAGACTTTCCATGTAATAAAGTAATAAGTTTCCATGCAATACAGCGATAAGATGGGAGTTCTAAATTTTTATAATGCAGTGAAGAGATAATACGAAGTTTTGAAGGTTTCTTTCTGTCCTTTACACCATTGTAATCCCATATGGGGGCCGCTATGTTAGCTTTGTCTGGTATGATTAAGATAAATTTGTTTTTATCTTTTAAAGTCTAAGCAAAGTAGAAAAGAAAAGAAAGCACTGGATTGTTCTCAAAAACAATAAAACACTTGACCACAGAGTTCAGATAAAACATTGGGAACGACACCAGCATAGCCAGCCAGTTGCATGATTAATACAATTTCCTTGACATATTCTATTGCATTCCTTTGTGTATTATATATTATACTGAAAAATGAAAACTCAAAATCCTGTAGTAATTGATAGATGTCTTTGTCACAAAGAGGATCAAGAATAAACCCCAAAAGCAAATTTAAGTCTCACTTTCCAAAAAGCAAAGAGCATACAAATGTAAGAAACACCACAGTTCCCAGATCCCTGAGGCATTTTTAGAGCCACATATAGGATGAAGAGAGATAGGACAGGCCAGCCAGACACATGCTCATAGCCCACATAGGAGTGCATCTAGACTATTCTTGGATCTGATTAAAAACTCGCAGGCTCAAATGTGCAAAGAGGTGCATGAAGTTCTCATCATATTTATGAGGAAATATATCCTTCTACATTTTTGAAATATTTTCTTTTTGGAAAAAAAAAAAAAACCTCAGCTAGGCTGGGGAAAGTCACAACTGCTTTAAAGTTTCCTTTCCTCGACTGTAAAAAGGAGTTTTAAATAGATGATTTCTGAGATCTCTGCCAGTTCTAAATACTACATTCCTCTATGACAAAGTTTTTAACGAAAGAGGGTGGGGATTTACAATTGGCCAGGCCAATTTAACTAAAAATCTCTCAAGTTTGAGAAAATAACCTTTAAAAAATTTATAACATGTTATTACAACATGTTTTTTCCCAATAATTCCCAAGCACTGAAGCCTTAAGGTGTCTCAACCCATATATTTTAGTGCTTAACAGTCACTCGATGCTCTTAACTCCGACCTCACACTCTGTTAATTACATAGGGACCTAAGCTTTCCCCCTGCTGTAAATGATCTGGCCAGATTACAGGGCCCAGAATTTTTTTTCACCTGTATATACTCCATGCCCAGTAAAGCTTAGGACAGCATTCAGACATCCAATAAGTGCTCGCTGAATGAAAAAACACACTTAGGAGGGACTACATTGCTATGTGTTAGGAATGAGGAATTAAAAAAAAGAAGCTGACTGGGTTTCCACTCCTTAAGAAAAATCCAGAAGGGAAAAACACGGGCACATAAAAATTACAATGTACTGGGATTAAGTGCCACAATGGAGAGGTACACTAACAACACAGAAGAGGGGCAAATGGATTTGTGTAAGGAATAGGATGTTATTACTGTGAGTGACTGGGGGCATTACAATGTCAGAAAATGAACTATTTGGGAATTCTGCGTTTTGTATCAGCCCCGCTTCTTTCACAGGTCATTATGAGGGTGGTTCAGACATGTTTTTATTCCTCGAAGTGTCTACATCCAAAGGAGAACCCAGTAACAGGAGGTGCTATTCCTTCTCCACTACTGGGTCTATGAAAGTTGGACATTATAGGCCTTAAATTTTACATACACAGAACATATTTAGCTTGGAATAACTCCATGAAGAATGGAATGACCTTCATTGTGACCAAAAAAAAGGTTCTCTTAGGCAAATATTTGGGTAAAAATTATGAACAACGATTTTACACAAGACAAAGTTCCAAAGTAAATACTATTAGAAAAAGATTGATCCTTGCTAGTTATCAAAGATATATAAATTAAAGCAACCTTGAGATGCCATTTTCTGGCCACTAAGAAAGCAGGATTTTTTTTTTTTAATATGCCACACATAACACACAATCACGAGGTAACTCTTGTAGGGATTACTATTAATTAGCAACACATTTTTGGAAGGCAATATAAAAACAAATGACAAAAGCAATAAAGTAGTTCCAAGTAATTCCGCTCTTAGGAATACATGCACTAACCCCACGAGAAATAAAAAAAGACATAAGCAATAAGTTGCTCACTTGGCATTATACATCACAATTAAAAAGTAGAACGAAATCCAAAATTATCAAATTAGGGAAGAATGGTAATAAATGAAATATATCGACACAATCTAATGTTACATGTTTGATAATTTATGATCACAAAGGCTCTGCAGAAACCAAAGAATTTGTTAAGAGGAAATGTGCCAACTATGAAATGCCATATGCACTCTGTAAATAAGAATTAAATAGCACAAATCAACATTTGCTTTCTCGTAGCAGCAATGCTAAAAATAAACGATCGGCTAGACGCGCTCCCTACTCGGGAAAGATCATAAGGAAAATTAAAAATGTGCCAATGTAGTAGAAGTATGCAAATTTGTAGCATTAGATGATTTCCCCCATGAACATAAGTCATCTTTCAACGTCTAGCACACATGCCACCTCTTTGGATTGGCAACAGGGCAGGAAGTAATATGTGCTCCAACCTCTGTATTTCCAATGCATTCTGCTTCGATTCCTCCTGAGGCGTGAAAGAGGATCTCCCTCACAGCAGACGGTCTTCAAGTACCTGCTTGGTTTTGTAGTGAGGAGGGCGGGGTGCACCTCCTTCACTTATGCATCGGTAGCTACAATGAATTAAGATATCTGAAACAGAGCTAAGACTAAGAAACTGAAGAGGGACTGGAAATGGAGGTGAACGCTCTGAGTTCTCCTCTACACCTATGGCTTAAGATACTCAGAAGAAAACAAAGGTCTGTAGTTCGGCGCTTTTTAAAAACTTGAATTCACAAGAAAAGATTCAAGTCAGCCTCCAACTTCATCAATAAAAAAGAGGAGGTTGGACTGAAAAAAACCTAACCGTTCCTGCAAGTGCATTCTTATCTATCTAATCTAGAATTCTCTCCATATCTGAAAAGCACTGCACTGCAGCTTAAATACATAAAAACACATTTGCTGTAAATGGCCACTGAAATAAAAGATTAAAATAACTTTAATCATTTTTTTCAATTTCCTATTGTTTTAATTTGATAAAAATGGATAGTTTGTTGTTAATTTCATTTTATTTAGAAAGGAATGTATTAGAGGGGTGCCTAGGTAGCTCAGTTGGTTAAGCATCCAACTTCCGTTCAGGTCATGATCTCTCCATTAGAGAGTTTGAGCCCTGAATCCTGCTTCGTGCTGGCAGTGCAGAGCCTGCTTGGATTCTCGCTCTCTCCTCTCTCTCTGTCCCTTCCCTGCTAGCGCTTTCTCTCTCTCTCAGAAAGAAAGAAAGAAAGAAAGAAAGAAAGAAAGAAAGAAAGAAAGAAAGAAAAGGGGCGCCTGGGTGGCTCAGTTGGTTGGGCATCCGACTTCGGCTCAGGTCATGACCTCACTGTTCGTGGGTTCAGGCCCCGCATCAGGCTCTATGCTGAACGCTTGTTCGAGGCCTGGAGTCTGCTTTGGATTCTGTGCTCTGTCTTACTCTGTCTCTCAAAAATAAATAAATGTAAAAAAAAAAAAAAATTTTTTTAAAAAAAAGAAAAGAAAAAAGAAAACCAGAAAGGAATATATTAAAAAGGTCACAAAGGAATCCTGCAAACAGCAAATGTCCCAATTTGCATATTCTGTGTTTCAAAAACCTCACTTGCAGAAAATTTATCCTGAGGAAATAATCATGGATCTGATCAAGATTACGCTACAGGAATGTTCATTCCAGAATTGCATAATAGTAAAAAGTTGGGGGTGGGGAAGAGAGCCTTGTAAGTATTCTCTGAAAAGATGTTTATTAAATAAACTGACATCCCATCTGTATGCTGTACTACTGCATAAATATTAAAAAGATATTGAAGAGTAATGACACAGGAAAATATTAAAAATATATTATTAAAGAAAAATGGAAAAGTGGAACTCAAATTTTTGAAAAAAGAAAAAAAATTAAAGTTGATTTTCATTGTCCAAGGAAGTTATGTTCTGAAAAGTTATGGCAAATGCTGATTTAGCAAATACTTAACTCTTGCTCCCAGGAGAAATACAGAGTTAGGGTCCTGTGAGCCTCTGGTCACAACATTTTCATCACCAGTCAATACATAACCTTATTTTATGTGTGCTTATGTTTCAAAACACCTTGAGATATATTGTTAATTTATTAACATTGAACACATGGCCAACCGCATTATAGCTCATGCCTGAATGAAGCTTACCTAACACTTGCATTTTCTCCAAAAGGCACATCACAGCCTTTCTCACTTAGGAACACTACACAGCATTTCAGTACACCTGTGAACCATTTTTAACAACAGAATCACCAACAAAGCACGCAAAAATGTGAAAACGTGGTACTAAATGGACGGCAAAAAGGGCACTTATTTACAAATGAGAACCACAACAAGAAAGCAGAGTGTTGCTTTGTTCAACACCTGTTGGGACAGTATGTGACTCAAAATTCTGCCCCTCTGCGCATGTCCGCCAATGACCTTGAAAGGGCTGCAGGTACTGATCTGGAGGTTACAAATCATTTTTATGGAATAAGTGAATTCACAGATATGGAACGCACGAACAATGAGGATTGACTGTACAAACGTAGGGAAGAAATGGATGGATATAACTCATCTAGGAACAGAAGTCTCTCCAGGTGGCAGCTAAGTAGGTATGCCACATGAGATATTTTCTTCTTTTTGCTCATCTGCTCTTTCAAAGTAAACTTAACATTCTTCAATTGTTTAAAAAAATACATGATTATCTATTCAAATTTGCTACAGCAAACCTAACTTCTTGATTACAGGAAGAAGATTACTGCTAACAAAATCCTTTAAATTATGATGCTTCCATCATATTTGAACAACTACCTTACAGTAGTAACATTTTGTAATATTGAGAGTTTTTTTGACATTAATCACCTCCCCTAAATACTGGTGGTATCTAAAAGGAGCGCAAGTCAAGAAAAGTTCCTAATTCTATGGTGCACACATCAGATTAAAAGAAAATAAACTCGTTACTAGTAGAATACACAATTCATTTTCAAAATGCTGATGATGTATCTCAATTTTTTTGTTTGTAGTCACACCACTGAGGTTGTCAGTCATGGGATTTCAGCAAACACCTTTAAATCAATTAAAATCTGAAAGGTTGGAGTGCCTGGGTGGTTCAGTCAGTTAAGCGTCCAACTTTGACTCAGGTCATGATCTCACAATTCGTAAGTTTGAGCCCCGTATCAGGGCTCTGCACGGACAGTGCAGATCCTCTGTCTCCCTCTCTATCTGTCCCTCCCCTGTGTGCATGGTGCTCTCTCTCTTTCAAAAATAAACACTTAAAAAATAAATAAAATAAAATCTGAAACGTTATTATCTACACAGTAAAAATAAAGGCAATTAGCAAAAAGCCGCTAGAAGGAAGTTTATAAAGGCAGAACCAACCATGCATTAGGGTGAAGAGAAGATAAATATTAAATATAAACAAACACAAATAAAGATATGAAATGAAATATAAATATTAAGTATCTCCTTGATAAGGAAAAAGAGGCCATGGAAATGTAAGAAAAATTTAGAGGCAGTATGATATTAAAGGAAGCAAATAGTAAGAAAAAACGTACAATTTCAGAGAAGAAAAAGGTTTAGATCCTTTTCAGTATTCTGGAGTATTCAAAGGTAGGAATGACCTTCAGCTTAGCTCACATGTTAAACAACATGGCCAAAGAATACTAAAATTCAAACAAACATCTGAAGTTATAGCTTTTTAACCAGCAAAAACTGAAGTATTCCCAGATTTATACATGGAAACTTACAATTCTTTAACTTCTGTGATGAACATTCATTCATCAACTGTTAATTCCAGTTACGTTGTATCTAGAATACCTTAGTACTTGGTTTCCCACTTAATATTTTATATATCCAAACTTTTGTTCCAGGTCATCCCAGGGCTTTCCACGTACACAGATAACCTCCACCTCCCTAGCCACGTCATATGACCCCTGTAGCTATTTGTGTGACCCTCCTAACTATACACAACTAAATTTTCATCTACCATAATGAAGTTAGTGGTAAATTATCCTGCCTAAG
Organism: Panthera uncia; assembly: GCF_023721935.1. Lineage (NCBI taxonomy): Eukaryota > Metazoa > Chordata > Mammalia > Carnivora > Felidae > Panthera > Panthera uncia. The sequence continues at coordinate 43,460,975 of NW_026057586.1, read as the reverse complement.
TCATTTGCACCTGTATGCATTTATTCACTAGCACCCTATTAACTTGCATTTCTCCAAATGCCACCTGGAGACTTAACTGGAACCACACCTGTGATTTATAAACAAATATGCCATAACACGTTTGGGAATTCAATCTCACCCAGCTTATTTAATACCTATGTGCAATTTAATTTCAGTAAAATGTTATGTTTGCCCGAAATAGCAGTTCTTGGGGATTCAGAGTTTTAAAAAGAGAAAGAACTGATTAAAGTACAAGAATAAACTTTTCTGGAAACCAGGAAACTAAATGGCGTATGTGGACGCACACAATAGATCCCAAAAATCTGCCCTATGTGTGAAAGGGTTTCTATTCTAATTGCCTTGATTGTTTAAGGATTCCAAATACACGGAAGTAAAACAATTACTTCACCCTAAAAAGACTTCTAGCTTTGGCCATTATGAATATCTTGTCAAAGCCAAAAATAGCCACTTGTGCACCTGTTTCAGTTTTGCTCTGTCCTCTCCATTTTTACCTACATATCTTCCTATTTCTCAAACTGCTCAGGAGGAAACTGGTGATGGCTGTTCAGGGTGAGAAGCTAAATAAAGCATGTTCCCATTTTCTCTGGCCATCTGTATAGAAATGCCCACGAGTCAACTCACCTTTAACATGGAGCTGAAACCATCTTTTACTATGAAACTGGCCTAGTTTCCCAGTGAAAAGAGAGAGTAAAAGTAAGTGGTTCCTCCCTCACTTTGATGGAAACAGTTATGTTTTCCATAAACCAAAATCATGAGTTAGTTGTATTAGAAAAGATGTTATCATTGTCATTTTTTTTGTACTTTATTAAATGAAGAAATGAAATCCCAGGTGCTTCGAAGTGACTGACTGCAAAGTGCCTAAAAAAAATCAAGAAATGAACATTTCAAGCAGTCTTCTGACCCATCTCTGCAGAATCACTTCTTGAAATGTTTTGTTTTGCTTGTTTTAAGCAGAAACACAGAGTACAGTACCACAGATCAATATTCCTGCTTTCCGGTTCTATATATCCAGTCCCTATGCGGGACAGGTGGCCCATTTTCGCACTGAGTATCCAACAGTGAATGGCAGTAGTTGGTACCTTGGGAAAGGGCAATTGTAGAGTATTAATTTTTTAAAAATGAATATGCAAATTTATATTTGCCTTTTCAAGTCGAGAGTTTAGGCACTTAATGTAAATTAAATACAGAACATCCTAAAACTTATCCGATGGTTTGGAGTGAATTAATGTCATTATAGGTCTTATTTATTTGGGTTTTCTGTGGGCTAGGTGACGAGGGGTGGGGATGGTAGCCCCAAACTACTTATCTGAGAAACTGAAATGCAAATTAGAAAGAAGTGTAAGGTACAAAAATAGACTATTAGTATACTAATAGTGAGTATGCTAAATACCCAAGAATCCCTCACAGTGCAGTTGAAACTGGTTCTACAGATTATCAAAAAATCCAGAGTGGAAATCTGAATCAAGTAAAATACATGCATGCACACACACAGCAGAATTGACTATAGTCATCAAAACATTACTTGCCTAGAAAGGACACCCTGTTTTCACTAGTTATTTAACAGTAGATACTTGTGGTAAGTAGGTACTCAGGAAATAGCAATTAAAAAAATAAATACGTGATGTACGTAAGGATCTTAAGCCCAGCTGATAAATTCTTATGATCACATAGTTATATAGACCCTTCCCCCCCAAAATCAGGATTTTCAAATGCAATTAAAAAAATTGTTTCTATAATAAGAAAACAGGCTGAACACTCTGAATACCAATGGCCCAGAAGAAGCTGGAACAGCACTTTTTCTGGCAAACTCTACCAGCTGTGGCCAGTGGCACTGAGCTCTTGCACTACCTTCCGAATGCCAACTGGCTGTTACTTCTTCCTGTCTGCCTCTCCAAGAAAACAATCAGTGTTAATTCCAGTTGGTTATATTATTGATCTTGGTTACTTAAACAGATTTATAATGAAGGAAGACTATAAATACTGTTATCAAGAGTTTCTGTTGGCTCTGTTGGTTCTATATTAGGACTATGAAAATATTTACCATATATTTTCATTAAAAGGTTCCTAAAGCACTTGCTTGTGAAGAAATTAGCTAAAATAAAGTTAATTAAAAGTGCACAGGTATTGTTCTCTACCATAAATTTTGGTTACATGAAAATTGATTGTAACTGTTGCTATCTTGAAATCAACGGTCATAAACAGATCATATTTAATTTGCATCCTTCTTCAAATATTTTTTTTAAATACCATGAAGTAATCCAAGAATTTAAACTAACTGTTTTACACAGGGTCCCATTATGAAGGTGTTATTAAGGAGCACAGTCCTAAAAGTAGGTCATAAGAATAAGTAAAATTATTCTCATTTTTGTAACTAGTTCACAACGAATTAAGCATATTCTAAAAGGAAAAACTTAACCACCTAAACATATACAAAGATGCAAAAATAAGTCTACCATAATAAAGTATACTTAAAATAATAATGACTCCCTTCCAGCTTTACACCATGATCTTCTGAAAAGTTATATTACTTCACTGGAGCAAATTTTTGATGATAAAGATACTTGACCTGGACCCAGGTGTCCAGGATTATAGTTGTTCTTATACTACGCTTCAGCTGTGTGTCCTTGGGCAAGTCATTTAATCTCTCTGGACCTCATTTCCTTCTACTGTAAACTGAGAAGGTTGTGGTTGCAAAGCTCTAAAGTTCCATCCTGTTCTAATAACCTATGAATCTGTGAGAGAGAAAGTTCATAAATATTCCATAATCTTCCTTTTACCAAAATGTTACTTCCAAATATAGATAACCTTTCATGACACAAAGCAAATGTTATGACAAGGTACTTTTCAATTAATGCAAATGTTAAAGTTACTATTTAAAACAATTCAAAAATAGAGTAGACTCTATCAAGATGTTGTGATTTCAGATATTTCAGAACACAACATGGGGATCGCACGCCAATCAAAAAAAAATCTGAATGAAGCAAATTATTAAGTATGAACTTGAGAGAGTTCTGGAATAATTCCAAATTCATTGTATCCTTTTCAAAATAAGCTTTTCATCAGAAGAAATACAGTAAACTCTTAAACAGAACCCATCAATTACATACATTTAAAGTATAAAAATTATTTTTTTTACTCCAGTCTTAGAAGAAAAGTTCAATCTGACAACAGAGCAAATTTATATCAGTCATTCAACAAACCTTTTCCCCTCTCTTCTAATTTCTGGGGCATGGCCTATGGGGCATGGCCATAACTCTAAAATAAAAATTCAAATTCAGAAAAATATGCACCCAGGTCAATGAAGAGTCCTTAATTAAAAATACATCACATTCATTAACGGTGTTATTATAGCCAAAGTATCCTATCATATTTTTAAAGATGTTTAAAAACGAAGCTTGAATATAAATGGATTACTGGTAAACACCTTCATGACCTCACCAGAAACAACAACAACAACAACAACAACAACAACAACAATAACAATAACATTCCACTATGTGGATTAGTGCTAATTAAGAATTTATTGTAAAAGCAATAACTTCAGGTTGTAATAGATAGGAAATGAGTAGAATACATGCTCTTTAATAATATTCATAATGTTACTTCACTCACGGGGCTATTCACAAGTTCTCTGCTCTGAGATTTGGAACATGATCATTGAAAATTTTTATTTCCTGCCATCAGTCACCATCAGCAAATGTCGGGTAGGAAAGTGTTAGTTATATGTATCTTATGGGCATCAGTTTATCATGGTCCTTTTTCCTCCAAGATAGATGGTTTAAACTTATTTTTTCACCAGAGGAAAAAAATTATCTATAGGAATTACTCACCTCAGTTATAAATTTATAGATTAAAAAAAAAAATAATGTCACATGTAACTATTAAACAAGGAGGAAGTCCACAAGATGAGCTTCCGAGTTTCCGAGTTTCCCAGCCTCTGTCTCATTTAATAGACTCTTTTTTTTTCTGGCTAAAGTAAACTGTTATTTTTAAAACTATTTTCCTATATAACGGTATCATTTATCAGCATTAAAAAAATCAAATTCAAGTACTTAAAATAATTTATAATTTGGACTTAGCATCTCTAATTGTGTTATTTATATTACAGGTAGCATGAAATAATTATATTTTTACTTTATCTAGTGACACAAATGTTTAGTTAAAATTATTTTGGATATAAGCACAAAAATCAAAATTATGTACAAAGAAGCAACCCAGCTGATTAGAAAATACACACACACACACACACACACACACACACACAAACACACAAACTAAACATTCATTACCAGTTCTATGATGAATATTGTCTTTGATGATGAAAATGTGGAACCAATAAAACTGAAAAATGTGAAAAAAAGTTTGACAATTGAAAGTAGGCAACACTAGAATGTACCACTATAGTACATTTGCTGTTGTAATATCTTATAAAAACCTAGCATCATTTTAGACTATAAAATTGAAGTTTATCAAGAATAACATATCTGAAGCCAGGTACCTAAAACTAAAAAATGAACCTAGATCTATAACAAACCATATCCAAAACATACTGATATTGAGTTTGAAATGTTGAAAGATTTGTTGATTCTTGTGTGATATCACGAATATAGAAAGAGAGATGGATGGATATAGAAACCACTGAATCCGTGGTATACTGTAATACAAAAGATTGTAGGAATACTGTTCCCTAGGACACTTAAAATGACACAAGACTAAATAAGAAAAAGCCCAATGTAAAAAAAAAAAAAATGAATGACTTAATAGGAGTATCATACATGTGCTATGCTATATTACTGAATAATATTGGTACAAACTTGGCATTTACAAGTAGGACTAATTCCCCTAATGTTGAGGACTTACAAATAGCACGTTAAGAGTTCTTCTCATTTATATAAAGAAGCAGTCAATAAAACAAAAGAGTGTGGGAGGAAGACTACAAACATTCGGAAAGGCGGCTGTCAAAAGAAGTTATGGTTCCCTTTGGGAAAAACAAAAAGAAAAAGTAAAAGTTTTTATGGATTTTAATTAGCTATCTTGCAAAAGAAAGATCAGGTGAGGACTACTAATTATCACCTTCCGGCCCCACTAACACATTGGAGTCTAGCAAAAAGGAAGAAAAGGGGAAAAAAAACCTTAAAAATAAGTAAAAAATAAAAAACAAGAAAGAAAGAAAAACACCCACTCCAGGCCATTAAAAAAAAAAAAAAAATCAAGGCTTCCTCCAGCATCCTTCCAACAGCTATTGACAAGATTTATCTTCAAAGAACTTTCTTGTTTACAATACAAATCTTCCCCTCTGTTACAAATTAAACCCAATTATCTGGTGAACAGTTTCCATAATAAAACCCGATAGACAGAGGAAGCAGTAACCTTTCCATTTTTTCCCCTCTCCATTTGATAGCCTGCTAGGTTCCAAGAAGCGAAAAGCACTCTTACTTATCCCATTAACACATAGGTGTTGAGAGGGCATGGAAACCTCTGGAAAGATAAATGGCCTCATTTTCCTTGGATCAGGCTTTGGAGACAACTTCCAAAGATCTGAAAAAGTGCTGAAAACTCTCAGTTGTTTATTTGATCCATAAATTTAAAAACTACTATGGGAAACATAACATCTATGGAAAAGCATCATTAACTCTGGTCAATAGAATCTACAGTCATTGGTATAGCTAGTCATTGCTGAAGGACAAACTGCAAATATTCTAAGAAACAGATCCATCTGTTGAGATAGCAAATAGATGAAATGCAATCACATACACTTGAGTCCTGGCCAATTCTAACTCACCCTGACAGACTGGGGCTCAGCTTTTAATCAAGCAGCTGCTCAAAGACACATTTGTGTCCCTTTAACAGTCAAACACTACTCTTGCCCCATAAGGAATTCCAGAAAATCAAGTTTATTCTAAGTCCTCAAAATGCATTTATGCGTGCCCGATATACACACACCTCAATTACAAAATGACAAACTCTAGTTTATTCTCTGATAACACTGTACATTAGGCACTGACTTATCAGAAGGTTTTAACTAGCCACTTTCTATAGATGTACGCTCTGCTTTGTGAAAACACCAGAGGTACTTCTATAAAAAGACAAGGTCACAGTTAGATTAGAACAGATTTTCCCAAATTTTCTTCACCTTAACTGGAAGGCGGAGTAATGTCTAAACAAACAAAAAAGAGCTTCCCTCTCTTCTCTCTTGGTCTGTAGAATTCCATTTACCTGACTGGTCAAGAAAGGCAGAATAAAAAAAATAAAACAAAAAAAACCCCCAAATCCATTCATACCTCAACAGGTATGTTCAGGCTTTGTTCAGAACATTAAACATTGAATAATACTTTGACAACGTGACAGCACCTTCTCCAGTACTAAAAGCATTATGATTAATCTTATTAAACCAGCTTCTGAACCATGGCCACCGTGTGATGGCCAAATAATTAGATAACTAATGACATAAATACTGTATCTACAAACTCCTATTAAGGGAGCTAGTAAGGAGCAAAAGAGAAGATTTCATTCTTGAAATGCTCGATACAAATTAAGAAACTTTGCAACAGAAACAAAATTACTATGCTCCCAAATACATACAGTTTTGGTAGACTGACTAGCCTGTGACCCTAAGTCACCTTTCTTTTTCTTTTAGTTTTTAACACTGTTATGACAGAAAAGAAGTCGTAAAACTTCTTTTACAAAGAACTGACAAAAAAAAAAAATGGAATGCCATCTAGTTTTAAGTTGGAAAATTCCTATATTCCCACATATTTAGAAGTAAAGGGTCATGCTTTCTTCTTCCTTACACAGTTCATGAAACATTTAAGGAAAAAGGCTCACCGAGCATAAGGAAAACTTAAAGTGGAATATATTGGCACATCCCCTTTCAAGGATTATAGTAATGAACAAAACAACATATAAGTTAGACATGGAACAACCATACAAATGAGACACTTTGGACTGTTATTCTTAAGAACTGGGAAGTGATTTATTATTGCAGATTTCAGTATCATTCTAGACAGAACTAAGTCTTAGCTTCAAGGTGATTTCACAAATAACTGGTGTCAAAATCTCCTGGACACTTTTCCCTACTACTTTGGAATATGAAACTCTGGGAGGAAAAACAAAAAACAAAAAACTTCCATGTCTAGATAATCAGAAGATCAGGAGGAAAGCTTCCTCTACTGCTTATAAAATTATGTTTTATGTCTTATTATCATTAAAACCACAGAAATGGTGCCAACACTTAGAGGGAGTCATTAATTCTTTTCATATGTCAAAACAGTATTTTGAAAAATGCTGGTTAACAAATGCAATTCCCTTCCTTTTTTGAATGATCAGCCAAGAATTTACATACCATACTTCTGGAGAAAATCATTTTTGACAGAAGGAATTGTCATGGCAAGAGTATACAAATACAGGGCCATATGGTGTCCTTTCTTGAGATAAGAGGCAAAAGGCAATAAACCTGACACACTTAGGAGTTTATTCCCTTCCTGAATTATGGACTTGCTGCCACCCATGTTAACATATAAAATAAGACGACGTTCACACTGTACTAATTACACTGGGGACTTCTGCCATTATCTCCACTGTGTAGCACTGTCCTCTGGTTAATTCTACTCTGTTTTAGTTCCAGCCAAAGACTAACATAAAAACATGTTTCCCTACGTGGGACTCCCAACCAGCCACACTCTTTCACAGCGTCAATTATTTCTTGAGAATAAATAAACCTTCGCCTTTGTTCCCCAATCCTAAAATAATGACTCTGCTCTACAAGCTGGTGGGCCGATCTCCTGAAGCAACAGGAGGTTATCAGGACAGGGATAATGAATGTAATGCTCTCGAGGTACCTAAAGGTAGTCTGACGATGCCCTTCTGCTGTCAAAAGGACAGTGACAAACATGAAGTAAATGTGCAAAGTCTAAGTGCTAAGCTGAATGTGTTCTTTACTGTATCAAGAGTTCTATGGGAGCCATGTCTATGCTTATGCAGGCTGCAGTGGAAACTGAGGCCAGAGGGAGGTGGCTAGACTTGGTCAAAGGTATCCAGCTGCATAGGACAAAGCTGGCTATGGAACCCCAGTCGCTATTCTCCAAACTGTGACTTCTCTTCACCTGGCCACACTGTCTCCAAGTAGATTTCGTAGAAGCAGAAGAACTTCAAGTAAGTCAGGCTGAACTGGGTTAGTGTGGCAGAGAAATTAAAGAGGATGATAAAGAAAGAGCATGCCCATCTGACAGTCTGGGCAGAGTCCCAGAAGGTGGGCCTTCTTGCTTCATTTTGTAAGGGGAAGAGAGTTCTTATCAATTCTCCTATCAGTTCCCAAGGCTGACCTTCAGTGGCTCCCCTGCCTGGCCTACTTACAGGCCTTGGAAAACAGGCAAGGCAAACACCGCCTGGGAAGAAAACAGCGGAGCAGGACTTCTATTATCAAATCTCAAAGCCTCGGCAGGTTGGCCTCAGCCTCACCCTCCCTCCTGGAGCCCGCCTGCTGACCTAGATGGAGACGCGTCAGAGCGTGTTAGTCGCACGCGCATGTGTACGTGTGCCACTCCCCCCCACCCCAGCGGCCCAATCTCACATTCCTTCTTTTCTCTTTGGTTTCATCTGGATTTTGGATGTTACTTAACATAACCTTGAAATAGAAGTTGCTTTTTTGAAGATTAAAAGCATGTGTGTTTGAGGTAATAACACTGTCCACCTTAAAAAAAGAAGCAACTCTGTGCTATAATTTGTGTGAGCAAAAAGAATCTCCGGAATCATCCAACCAAGATCTATCTTTTCATAAATGAAGTAACTGAGGATCAGAGAGGCAGGTGTTGTTTCTTTGAAATTAAAACCACTGAGTTCTTAGATGTCTTGGTCCGCCTGCAACTTTTTGAATGAGAACAGTCAAATGCAGGCAGAGCACTATACTTCAATGTTAGAGATTCAAATTTTGGCTTAACCTGTGCTGTTCCTTAGCATAGAGAAGTGAAAAAGGCATTTACTTTCTTTATTTTTATTTCATTCTTTATTTTTAGAGAAGAGAGAATGCACGTGAGTGGAGAGGGGCAGGGGGGGAAGGGTGGTAAGAGGGAGAGGGAGAGAGAATTTTCAGGCAGGACTTGATCCCAAGACCATGAGGTCATGACCGGAGCCAAAATCAAGAGTCTGACACTTAACCGACTGAGCCACCCAGGCTCCCTGTACGCATTAACTTTCTTTAAACCCAGCTTACTAATAAGCAACATGGAAAGAGGAAGAGCTTGAAAGAGATGAGCTCTCGAGTTTTTGCCCCCAGACCTAAAGTTCTGTGATTCTGTTCCACACTGAACAAGTGTCAATAGCTTAAGTGCATTCATAGTGAGTACTTTTAAAATTCTAAGCTAACCGGGTTTTACAAGTGTATGCTTATGTTTTATGTATTTGCCTTCCCAGCCTCTGTCACACATACATATTTTCATACCTACAAAACTAGAAGGACAGTTTGACCTTAGCATTTAAGGGTAACAGACAATGAGCCTGACAATTGGCTGTTAAGAGTTAGATATTTTTAGCATCTAAGAAATGTACTATCAGTACACTGAAAGTATTTGGAAAGTTTCGTCATCAGTAGATAGAGCATGAATCATGTCTGTGTCACTACCCGACCACTTGTCTAATCTCTTCCACTATGCATGCAAGACGCCGTGTCTCCAGAGCTGGTTTGTTTCATATTTCAGCCCCGTGGTCACAGACAAATGCGCTGATCCAAAGTAAAACCTGACTTTCTGCACTCGCTGTCCTCAAATGGGTCAGGGATGTCTCGGCCTGCAGAATTCCACACTGTGATCTTAATGAGAAGAAAAGTCTTCCACACAGCCCTCAGCAGAAAGGACACCAAATGGCCAGTGAGAGGCCAGACCCAAATTCCTTTGAAGGAGGCACCAAGGTGATGGATTCCACAAAAGGCTGCAAAGTTTATGGAAAACTCCACTAAAGCTGCAAACACTCTTAAAAGAAATTACCAGTCTGGTTAAAAAAAAAGAAAAGAAAGTTTCTTAAGACTAAATTGTAGTGTTCATTTGGTCATCTTTTAGTATTCAACAACCTTTACTTCCATGAAGTAAAGTATGTGACTTCTTCTAAATGTTCTCCAATTTGTAACTCAGGATTTATTTTAAAAGGAGGAGAAGGAAAAAAAAAAAAAAACAACTTCCTGAGAATCCTTGCCCACATTCAAAGTAGTAGGTTTACAAATTCAAACAAGTAGATCAAAAAAAAAGAAACCTCGGGGCGCCTGGGTGGCGCAGTCGGTTAAGCGTCCGACTTCAGCCAGGTCACGATCTCGCGGTCCGTGAGTTCGAGCCCCGCGTAAGGCTCTGGGCTGATGGCTCGGAGCCTGGAGCCTGTTTCCGATTCTGTGTCTCCCTCTCTCTCTGCCCCTCCCCCGTTCATGCTCTGTCTCTCTCTGTCCCAAAAATAAATAAAAAAAAAAATAAATAAAAAAAAAAAAGAAACCTCAAACATGCAGATCAAAGCCCACACTTTAGGACCCCTTATCTCTGCAGTCTGGCAAGCAAACAAGACACAGCCATTCAAAGTGTGTCCACTAATTCCCTTAAGGAAGAAAAGTCAATGGCACAGAGACAACCCAGGAAAGAAAATCAGGGAGGCCAAATCTGCAGAATGAACAACAAAAAACTGCACAAATATATGCATCTTTTTTTGTGTTAAAATTTAAGACTGCTAGAGGTGTGGGTAAAAGTACAGAGAAGTAGTCATAGAACATGAAGAAAGTATTCTTTCAACACCACCTGTATTTATCAGGTCTTGAGTAATGCACCGAATCTGGGTGCTAAGGTACAAAGAAACCACACACAGTCTAGAGCTGTGCTACCCAATGGGAATATTATGTGAGTTGCACGTGTAATTTTAAAGTTTCCAGCAGCCAGTTTAAAATGGTAAAAAGGAATAGGTGAACTTAATTTAAATAGTATATTATATTTAGGGTGCCTAGGTGGCTCAGTCGGTTAATTGTCCGACTTTGGCTCAGGTCATGATCTCCCGGTTTGTGGGTTCGGGCCCCACGTCGGGCTCTGTGCTGACAGCTCAGAGCCTGGAGCCTGCTTCGGATTCTGTGTCTCCCTCTCTCTCTGCCCCTCCCCTGCTTGTGCTCTCTCTCTCTCTAAAGTAAATAAGCATTAAAAAAAATTTAAATAGCATATGATATTTAACCCAATATATCTAAAATATCATTCCAATTAGTAATCAATGTAAAGAGGAGACATTTTATATTCATTTTTTGTACTCAGTCTTCAAAATCTGGAGCAGCCACATTATAAATGCTCCATAGTCACATGTGGCTACAGACTATATCATTGAACAGCACAGTTAAATACATACATAATTGCCTGGAATGCAGAAGTGTCAATATCCTGTGATAGAAAGAAAGAAAGAAAGAAAGAAAGAAAGAAAGAAAGAAAGAAAGAAAGAAAGAAAAGGAAAGAAAGAAAGAAAGAAAGAAAGGGAGATAGAGAAAGAAAGAGAGAAAGAAAAAGAAAGAAAGAGAAAGAAAGGAAGAAAGAAAGAAAGGAAGGAAGGAAGGAAGAAAGAAAAAGTATGTGTTTACCAAAGATGGGCCACAAATATTCTCTGCTGCCTGAGGCTGCCTAAGAAGGAAGGGAAGGTAACAGAGAGAGATATTAGGCATAAACAAAATGTGAATGACTTAAATTTAGACATTAGAAAGAACTTCATAGCTACTGGGAATGAAACATTTTTACTGTAGGCATTTATATGGAATCTTCTTCCTTGGAACACTGTATAAATTGAGCATGGTTTTTCAAAGTAACTTTCAATCAGCTCTGAAAAAAAGATGGGGAACACGGAAAACTACTGCTATATATTCCCCCCATGCTTCTAATGATGACTTCTAATGTATACAAAGTTACCTTCCGTAGGAGACTGAGTCCTTTGTACAAATCCCAAAGGAGCATAATGAAGATATGCATTTTCCTCCTCTTAAAAAAAAACACCTAAGGAAAAATGACAGTATATTGAAAAGGAAAAAGGAAAAAGACTATGTAAAACAAGAGCAGTCATTTGGAAACAGATCAGGTTTCATAGTATTTAGTACTGTCATCCTCTGCTCCAACAATTAAGACGTTTGGTGGGATAAGAGAGCCAGATCCAAAAATATTTCCAATTTATTCCAGGTCTGTTTATTTACCCACTAATTATTTTTTCCACTGATTCTCCAACATACAATTTGTACAGAAACACTGTGTTCAATAAAAAAATATATGTAAGTGATTAAGTATTTCATATCTGGATTATTTAAGTTTTTATATGAACTTGTTTTTAAGTTTAATTGACAACCGAGGAGCAATAAAATGGGCTTTTGTTTCACTTAAACTGTGTTCTTCTGCTTTAGCTTCTATGCCATGGAGCTGTCACAGATGTTTTTACTAATGGCTCCCCTATCAAGCTATAGTTCAGCACTGACATTATCTGGATTTGGTGTCAGTAAAATACTTGGGTTACTATGTCATGAGAGGTTTTAGTTATGTGGCTTCTAAATTTTGAGGTCTTGAGTCTGTTATTAACATGCCATGACCTTAGGCACATTGTAACCTTTGGCTCAGTCTGTCCGTCTTCTAGTCTTCTAAAAATATCAATGGAATACTTTCCCTCTAAATTGTAGGCTGCCTTCATAAAGGAAAGCAAATATTTGGAAAATATCTTACAATGAACAGTGTTAAGGTTAGCTCCTGTCTGTCAAAAATGTCTCAGCCCTTAGTGGTTCTCAACCATTTTCTTGCCCAGTCCAGCTGAGGGATACGACAAATGCCTAAGAATAACAGGTCGTCCTAAACGATGACTCAAAGTGATGATGTCTAAGGGGACAGTGCCATTCCCTGCCCCCCCCCCCCCCCCCCCCCCCGTCGCTCCTGGAGAATGTATCTTATTTGTTAAAACTCACTGAGTCAAGAACCTATGTGTGCCAGGAATTTTCAGCCTCTACTTGAAGCCTGGGATTAAAATTGATATCCTGGAAAAAACTGGGGTTACATAGAGTGCTTGGCTCCTATATGGGAATTACGGCTGGAAGATCTTAGAGGAAGTTCCTGGCAAAGATCTCCCTACAAACAATGTGCCACAGGTCATTTCCATTAAAAATGCCATGGGAGAAGGGGGCATGATTCATATCATTCTAATTCCTGCCCTATTCTTCACACCCTCTAAAGTGGAAGACACAGGAAGGTCCTTAATGTGAATCATCATGCTCTCTGGGGGTGACCACTTCAGCTCCCATCAGTGACTTGGGAGAGGAAATCAAATTAGTCAACACCTAAGGATTTTCAAACACAGGCCAGGATTTCTCACCAGTTGGTGACAAAGCTTCCCAACAGTCACTCGTATCTTTCTCAGAGAATTTCCTGGTATCAGGGCCTCTGGCTGCATCATGTTGATGGTCACCAGGGAGTCAGTCTACAGCTCTCGTTAGAACCACACCAGAATCACAATAACCAATTTACTGGCCAGCTTTCCAGTTTGCCCAGGATATTTCAGAGTCAAGTAACTGCTGTTAAAAATGTTTACTTCCATTTACACAAGCACGCCTAAGTGAATTTGAATGTTTACAATGACTTTTTTTTTAAGTTTATGTATTTTGAGAGACAGAGACAGCATGAGTGGAGGAGGGGCAGAGAGAGGGAGAGAGAGAGAATCCCAAGCAATCTCAGTGCTGCCAGTGCAGATCCCGACATGGGGCTCAAACCCACAAAACCACGAGATCACGACCTGATGGAAACCAAGAGTCAGATGCTCAAGCAACTGAGCCACCCAGGCGCTCCTACAATGACCCTTCTTAAGTGACAAAACAAGAGGGACATCTGAACTCCATCTCGCCTTGTACAACGTGGTCTGGATCTGTCAAACATGTATCACGAAAACAACTGAATTCGATAAATCTCATAAAATTCAATATTGCATTTTTATTAGTTTCCATCCTATTCCTCTTTCAGAGGGCTTAGCCTTTACTATAATATTTCTGGTACTAAATGGTGATAACGATTGTTTACTTGAAGCTGTGGTTCCCAAATGTGGGTGACTCTGCCCTCCAGCTAACTTTTGGTAATCTTTGGAGATATTTTTGATTATCACAATTGGGGCATCTCAAGGGTAGAGGTTGGGGATGTTGCTAAACACCAATGCCCAGGACAGTCCTACCCATCAAAGAATTATCTTGTTCAAAATGTCAATAATGTCAATTGAGAAATCCAAGCAAAAGTCTTCACTAGGTAAACTTTTTTGAAATCTTACTTATTTTTTAATCCAAATGACCCAAGATTGCTAGCCTACAAAGGAAGAGTTATTCGGGAGAGATCACTACTGATAGAGTTTAATAATCAAAGAATTTTTGGACTAGATGACTTTGAAACCTGGGCATCTAGAAGAATAATAGATGATATATTTGCATTATTTTTTAAATTATAGAAATGGCTTGAACTTATTTTCTGATCTCAGTAGGGAGTGAGTTCCTTATCACTGCATGATTTTAAGTGGGGAGTGAATGACCAGCCATGGGCCTATTTTAGAAAGAACTCCCAAAAGGTCAGAGTGGTAACCAAGATGATACCAAACGCCATTGACATTCAAAGTTTTTCTATAAAACCCAATAATAACAAAGACTGCATGTTACACACTTTCTTCAAACAACTCTCTCTCTTATTAAAAGAGTTTTCACGCTCTTTCCCTCTTTGTCTTTGATCCTGAGCACAGAACCCCTGTGACAGTCGACACTCAATGTTTGAGTGACTCCAAGTCTGAACTCCTGACTCATGAACCAAACCAGACCTTACTAAAGGTAACTGAGTTACAAGAAAGAGTCAACACTCTTTTGTATGTGGAGTAGGGTTCATTAAGCGGCTTCATCTCTCACAATCTGGTTTTGGTACTCTCCCTGCTGTACCAATTATAGTGTATTTGAAATTAATCTTCTAACTTTTGAAGTTTGAAAAGTGGCGTGTTTATCTTACTCAGGTTTTTCATGCTGATATTTAATACTTCCCTGAAATTAAAATTGATTGTTACTGACAAAAGGGGAAGCGATGACACACAGAGAGAAATCCATTTACCTATTTGTAAAAACTAAATTGGTCTAAACAAGATTAATTGAAACTGGAAATACCAATCTCAAATTAAGTAAACTATGTCCATATGCCTAGACATGTGATCTGAGGGGAATATGGACCAAAAAAAAAAAAAAAAAACAAACAAACAAACCCACAACTGGGACAAATGTTCACGACCAGCAGGTCAGAGAGTCAGAGATATCCCTTCCAGGCTGGCCAGCTGGCCCTTCTTTGCAACCGCAGGGCTGCGTGCACTGAGCTCATCCAGCAGGCTTCACTTGTGAGCTGTTTCGAGGAGACTCTATGGAAGTGCTCCTAGAAAACACTATCAACAAAGGGCTCCGTGCTGAAACCCCGGGACTGAGGCTTAACATCAGTAGGTCACCAAATTTATCCATGGAGAGTTTAATCAAGAAAGTTATGCAGCCTTAAGATGAATCACACAGACTTGTGCACAAATCCTGCTTTTGTACGACATGGCTTTAAAAAATGCTGATTTTTTTCTGTTTTATTTTGTGTTATTTTTAAGATTGAAATGACCAGTAAAATGATAATCACAGACCTGAGAGGAATCTTAGTAACCACACAGTGCAAGCCCTGCATTTTACAAATGAGGAAACAGGCTCCCACAGAGAGTACACGCCATGGTAAGATTATACTGAAGTTAGTACCTGAGCTGACCCAGAAACCCAAGTTTCCAGACTCTGAGATTACTGCTTTCTAGCAGGTTAGGCCACCTGTCATTTAACTAATATATGCAATCCTGGGGGGAGGGGATAGAGTTTAAGGGCTTTCATATATATCAACCTAAGTACTTTGTTTGACTTATTAAAAAAAAAAAACACAAAAAACAAAGAATAGTGATGTGACATCTCCATCCTTATTTAAACCTTATCTGCCCTCCTGCCAAGTCTGGGGCAACACAGACATTTTCCTTTTTTGTTTTTTTGTCTGTTGAGTTTTGTTTTTTTCCCAATGATATGATTCTACCCACGTCATGAAACAAAGTCTTTCAAGAGCTGTCTGTATGATTATTAATATTCACACACCTCTCTGTTAAAAGGACACAGGAGTAGACTGAGGTTGGAAGAAGAGTAAGAAACAAAAGGACAGAAGTGCAAGAGGGAAAAAGGGATTAGGAAGAGGTGCTGATTGTGCCACATGTCCTGACATGTATTTACAGACAAGTAAAGTTTTCCATCTGCTATTATACATTATTTTTTTAAAGATTATTTATTCTTTTAGTAATCTCTACACTCAACATGGGGCTTGAACTCATGACCCCAAGACCAAGAATCCCATGCTCTTCAGACTGAGTTAGCCAGGCACCATTATTATACATGATTTTTAATAATACTAACATTAGTCCCAATTCTTCTAATCAAAGAAAATGATCAACCTATTTCAAAGGAATACTGTTAAAAAATAAAACAAGTTCCAGAGCACTTGGGTGGCTCAGTCAGTTAAGCATCTGACTCTTGGTTTCGACTTAGGTCATGATGTCACGGTTCATGGGATTGAGCCCCTTGTCAGGCTCTAAACTGAGAGAGTGGAGCCTGCTTGGGATTCTCTCTCTCCCTCTTTCTCTGCCTCTCCCCACCCCCATTTGTGCCCTCTCTGTTTCTGTCTCTCACTCTCTCTCTCAAATAAAAAACTTTATAAATAAATAAATAGGGGCACCCGGGCAGCTCAGTTGGTTAAGTATCCGACTTTAGCTCAGGTCATGATCTCATGGTTCATGGGTTTGAGTCCCACGACAGGCTCTGTGCTGACAGTTCAGAGCCTGGAGTCTGCTTTGGATTCTGTGTCTCCCCCTCTCTCTCCCCCTCCCCCACTTGTGCTCTAGCCCTGTCAAAAATAAATGAACATTAAAGAAAAAAATCATAAATAAATAAATAAATAAATAAATAAATAAATAAAACAAGTTCCAAAGTTCTCACTAAAGAATTACAGGGAAAACAAACAAACAAACAAACAAACAAACAAACAAACGTGGGTGAACCAGTGTTCTCTTGTTGCTTTATGCATTTAAGGTTGGATGAGTAGTTTGTGTGTGTGTGTGTGTGTGTGTGTGTGTGTGTGTATACGTGTGTGTGTGTATGTGCGCTCCGACTTTAGGTCGTGAGTAGTATGAAGGTCACTCTAGGTTTTGCTGTGTTTGGTATTTTAAGAATAAAACACAAAGAGTGTACCTAAGGAAGGTTTAGCCAGTATACATTAATGGTTATTGATGTATCCATTAATGTGTATTACAATGAGCTTTTTACTATTAAAAACATTTTTTTAATAGAGAGAGTGTGCAATCGAGGGAGAAGGGCAGAGGCAGAGAGAGAAACTTAAGTAGGCTCCATGCTCAACACAGAGCCCCATGTGGGGTTTAATCCCAAGGCCCTGGGATTATGACCTGAGCTGAAATCAAGACTTGTGAAATGCTCAACTGACTAAGCTACCCAAGCACCACAGCTTTTTACTTCTTAATATATTTTTAAATATTTATTTATTTATTTTGGGAGAGAGAGAGAGTGAAAGCAGGGGAGGGGCAGAGAGAAAGGGAGAGAGAGAATCCCAAGCAGGCTCCACACTGTCAGCACAGAGCCCGATGTGAGGCTCAAATTCACAAACTACAAGATCATGACCTGAGCTGAGATCAATAGTCAGATGCTTAATCAACTGAGCCACCCAGGAGCCTCCCCGCTCCCTGGCTTTTTACTTCTTAAAGACCATTCCAAAAGGACAAAAGTTACAGTCTAATTAAATGGGAAAAATTTTAAATCTGAGTTGCTTAAGAAAAGAGAATATGCATAATTACTAGCTAAAAGAATATTTTATATTAAAAAAAGAAATTTTCCAAATCCTAAAAATCACTTTTTATTTTTATTTTTTTAAAATATTTTTTAATGTTTATTTATCTTTGAGACAGAGAGAGACAGAACACGAGCAGGGTAGGGACAGAGAGAGAGAAGGAGACACAGAATCCAAAGCAGGCTCCAGGCTCTGAGCTGTCAGCACAGGGCCCAACGTGGGGCTCAAACTCATGAACCGTGAGATCATGACCTGAGCCGAAGTCGGATGCTTAACTGACTGAGCCACCCAGGTGCCCCAGAAAATCATTTTTTAAACAGACATGAATAAAGTTATATTCCTTATTCCCTGACATGACCAACAACACTGGGGGCAACTTCATAATCAACAGAAAATTCAAAACCAAAAACACTCCAAGGAACATACGTAAAGAATTTGAACCCTCAAGAAAGTTTCCCACCATTGCAATGAGGTCTACAGTGGATTATGTTCAGGGATTATGGCACGGAGAAGATTCTGAGTGAGTAAATTAGAGACTTTGGGTCAATTTTCCCTCGATTTCTACCAGGTACAGCCATTGTTGTCAAGGTCAGCTTTTCACAGGGGATGTACACATATGTGTAAAAGCTTTAATGCTTAGAATTTGTGTCCAACTCATTGTGTAGGTCATGCATGCCTGACACAGGACCCCCACTTAAGAGAGCTCAATAAAGAAGTGAAATCAATGAATAAATAAATCAATATTCAAGGCATAATCAGACACAGACCACCCTTAGCCTGCTAGGAAACAACTGAATCTCCTTCAGTAATTAAGTACCATCTACCACACAACCAAATTCCTCAGAGATTAAAATTCTGGAATTTGAGATCATCAAGTTTTCCAATTAAAAGAGATATCTTATGCATAATTTATAAGCCATTCAATAATGCCTTAGTATTGAGTAATATTGAGTGGGCATTCAATAAATGATCTATAATAATGTAAATATAGAAAATGGCATGTACTATTTATATACACTAACTCTTTTGTGCCTCAGGGCAAAAACTGTAACCCAATATCCATTCCAACCTTTGTCTAAAGCAAAAGAATTTTAGCGGGGCACACTGAAGCTTAGAATAAAGAATTCATTTCCCTGCCTTCCTCTAGGTTGTTGTGCCTCCTAAGAAACCTTTGGCTAATGGGACGCCAGGATGAGTGATATGTGCAACTTCCAGATCATGCCTTTAAAAAGAAGGGGCATTCTCTGCCTTTCAGCTGCTTGGACTGTGAACTTGACCGTTAGCCATCTTGGAATGCAAATGAGAGCATCACTCTAGGAAGGCAAAACAGTAGCAAAGAAGAAGCCTGGCTCTCTGGACAACTTCATGGAAGAAAGCAACCCTACCTTCCCCCAGTGCTGACTTCCAAATGATCACATGTGAGAGGAAGCTTATTTCTATTTCTATTCCTACGTTATTGTTATTTCAAGTTCTTGTTCCACACGGCCAAATTTGTGTATTACCTGATTCATAAACCAAGTGAGGAAAAACCACTCTTTTTAATTATCCCTAAGTACTCTGGCTAAATAATCTCTCTCTCTCTCTCTCTCTCTCTCTCTCTCTCTCTCACACACACACACGCACACATATGCACACACACACAATTGGAACAACAGACACAGACACATGTATGTTGTGTATGTGTGTGTATAGGGCCCAAGCATTTTCAGAGGCCATATCTGGCCCATAGCAAAGTCCCAACATATTTCTTAAACTTGCTCTCCCTCATGCACTCATCTGCACAGGATGCTTTAAAATATGACTAGTTGAGAATCTGAGCAAAGAAATGACAGAATATTCAATAATATAAAAGATACAGATTTTGAAACATAAGTTGTACGCATCACTCAGTCTTCTCCCAAAGTTTTGCTGTTATGTAGTCATAGGCATTAAACAAACATACACCTGTTTATGACCAAAATTGATATTTCATCCAACAGTACATGGCTAGACAGCCTGTATGTATTTACAAGATGAGACACGACCATAATAAAGAAGACAGATGAACAGTAATATAAAAGAGATAGATATAAAAGCAAGGCATGATTTATGCCCAAGACAGATGGAAAACCTATGGTACTTCATCGACCCCATCTATCCTGTCCTAAATTGTAACTTAAAAGTGAAAGAACAGTATTTAAGAAATACTCAGACACAACATACACAGGTCATCCCTGGACACAGATATCACCCAGACTATCATGAACTTGTCTTATTGTTGTTATTTCCTTTGAGAACAATTTCCTGATTAGAAAATTAAAATTATTTATCAAGGGTTTCAGCCCTTCTCAAGAGAAAGCCCCTTCAGCCACGAGTGTAAACTTTCACTCATGGAATCTACCTGTACCCACAGGCACCATGTCAGCTGATAGCTAACAGGCTCATTACAAGTCAAGGACAAATAGAGAAATCCATGGAAACCGCAGTGAAACACTAATGTTATTCTGTGCAGTTTTACCTAACAGCCGGTACTTAGAATATATTTTACTCAATAACCAGCTTTCAATCAACTAAAAACGACCACAAGAAATCCTCAGCCTTCTGGTTACTCAGGGGTGAAGGGTCAATAGAAAACACCTAAATAAACGGAATTGTCCAGCACATCATTACAAATGACATATGAAAACATGTGAATGTTTTCTTAAAGAAACACATATTTTCATCGTAACCACTCTATTTACACTATTCTCAGGGGCCTCAAAGACTGCGCCTTCACCGAATGCAACCTTTCATTATGTCTCATTTTTCTTGGCTTCCCTGCAGTGTTTCAACTCTTTGGCCATTCCTTAATTCTTGAGATCTTCTTTGTCCTTAACTTATGTTGTACTGATTTCCCTCTAATCTCCTTCAGCTCCACATTTGGGTCCCATGATTCAGTCCTGGGCATTCTTTTTTTTTCTCTAGATTCTGGCCTCAAAGTGCCAACTCTAACTATAGTTTAGATTCTCGAACCTCTCTCTTCTCCAACTCTAGGTATGTGCAAGTCACAGCTGTTAGGTGTCCTCCCCTTAGTTACTTTTCTAACAATCAGAATTTCTTCTTTTTTTTTTTCATCAATCCAACAGAAATCTGAGTATTGATTGTGTGCCTCAGATTAGGGTTACCAAGAAAAACAAGGCCACTATGGTGCCATAAAATAAAACCACACTCACATTAGTGTGGTAAACCATAAAGGGTTGGACTGGGGGCATGAAAGCACCTATTCCCGTGGCAATACACAAAGCTACAACATTTGACCTGGGTTTTATAAAAGTCACAAGCAGAGAAGTTAGCAGGACACAGTGCGACAGAGGGCAAGAAAGGCACAAGTGATATACACAGAGGTGTGTAGATGAGGATGGGCAGAAATTATACACACTTTGCTCAGCAGATCTATTAGTAAAAGTGCCAGAAGAGCAGGATGGTCTTTCTTTATCACTCTTGACCTTTGGTCTGCATGCTTCCTTAGTTTAGGTAACAAAATCAGTAATCTTCTAGTTACTTGTATCTTGAAAAGCTTAGGCCTCCTGATACCTCATGCCCAACAAATGCCAAGCAGAAAATCCCAGTTAGTTTCATCTAATTCATGTCTAAGGTTTTAAATTTTTTTTTTTTTTACATTTCTTTATTTTTGAGAGACAGAGTGTGAGCAGGGGAGGGGCAGAGAGAGAGGGAGACACAGAATCAGAAGCAGGTTCCAGGCTCCGAGCTGTCCGCACAGAGCCTGACGCGGAGCTCGAACCCACGAACCGTGAGATCATGACCTGAGCTGAAGTCGGGATGCTTAACCGACTGAGCCACCGAGGCGCCCCTCATGCCTAAGTTTTAAGGCCAACCTCAACTGCCATGCCTCCAGGGAGCTTTTCCAGTCTCCACACAGGCACAAGCAATCATTCCTTCAGGGGTCCCTAATACTTCGATGTTTGTGTTTGCACTCAGCACCACAATTTGGCAGACAGCTCACAGATAGCCCAACTATTTGCATTTGTATTTGCACCACAGTGTTTTTACACACCAGGTACTCAAAGGTGCTGCCTGTTTTCCAAGTATGTTTTTGTTTCCTACTCATCTTTGCACTGTCTCTTCTTAAGGAGAGTATTTTAACAATCTCATATCACTCTATTAGTGAAGTCATCATAAATTAAGTTAGCTAAGTTCTCTTTTATTTTTTTAATTAACAAACTTCATGGAAGAAAGGGGCCTAGGCCATGTGCCAAATTCCTTCCAAGTCTGGAATTCTAGCCTTCCATCTTACAAATATGGTTAACTAAAAATGATTACTGTTAAGATTTCTAATTATAAGATACTGAAAAGTAAATTTTAAAATCAACACTTTATAAGGAGATTTCTCTAAACTTTCTTTTTTTTTTCCTGCAAACTTCCTTAAACAGAACTGTTTTTAGCACACCAGAAGTCATGTACTTTATTCTTGCCTAAGAATATAAACATTGTCCTACAATGCTTAAATAGAAACTGAAAAACAGAAATTCTTCAATGGGTCTCATGTTAATGATTTAACTATCTTCTACTAAAAATAAGTAATTCTTATAAATAGGACAACCTCTACTGAGATAAGATTTTTTCAGCAAAAAGAATCTTAAGACATTTCTGCGTGATGATGAGAGTTCATAAAAAACATGTATGAAGATACAATAGCTAACAAGGTGACAAACTGTGTTTTAGCACCTTATATAAGGAATCGATTTTCACGTCTCAGTTCTGCCTATCTCAACGCAAGTGTTAGAAAACTGATACCCCAAATACTCTAAAACACTACTCCAAATACATAGAGACTTTTAAAACTAAGATGGAAAGTGGTATAAAGTTTCATTAAGAGCAAATCCTGAACAAAGCATAAAATACAAAAAGAAAGTACAATAGATTCCAATATGTTTTATTCACACTGCATACAAATGAATCTATGTTAAAATGACAGTTGACAGATTACTTCTCCAATGCTAAGATAATCCATATACTTTCCACAACCACGCTGCTAACCTGTGGGCATACTTTCATAAAATGGAAGATTTTAGTCCAAAACCATTTAGCAGCAATCATCTTATGAGATTAAGTCATAGATATTAAATGAAACAGTATTTTGCTGATACCCGATATTTCTTTCCTGAATCACATGGTTTCTCTTCACTCCTTCTGCATTACTTTGGAGGACATGTCTTTGGACAGATTGGGGAGTGAGCTTTGTGGAGCTTTGTCTGGAGGGGGCTCCAAAGTGTTGCTCTGTCCTGGGTAATAAGAAAAAAAGCCTCAAACATAATTCTGACTGTGCTTTAGAGCAGGAAAACAGACACCTTCCTAGCCCGGCAGTGATGCTTGGAAGGGAACTGGAACACAGACTTCATTACACTGTATTGATCTCACTAAATAAAGGGTTCTAAATGTATTGATCAGCTTGGATTAAACCCCTAACTGTTTGCAGGACCGCGCACGATGTGAAGGCCGGTTCACTGAAGAAGGAAGAACAGAAAGCACTTTTGTTCTTGGGCAGCCACAGAGCAGCATTTTACACTAAGTAGTAGATTAACATGATTAAAATAATAGACAGCATTCAGTTAGAGAACAGGCAGGGAGATAAAACTGGTGTTAAATTCAAAGATTTCTCAGTTTTAAAAATGATGTAATAGTAACTTAAAGGTAAAATGACTTTTAGAACAGGAATATTTTCTTTGCATATTTCTAAACAAAAAGGCAATTTCGTCTCCTTAATATGGTTGTTCCCTTGAAACCCCCCAAATATATCTGTCCTGACTTTTTTCACTCTAAATGTGCAGCAGCTCCCCCACCTTGTCACTTTCAATATTACCGTAAAATGGTGCATGCAAGGAGGGGCAAATCCAAGATTAATTCTAAGGTTCATTTTGTACATCTGCTCATTTTCATTTGGAGGAACATGATTTTCTTTAGTCTAACTCAATTTTCATTCAAAATAAGCCTGAATGTGCTGCGAACTGATCATATTACAATAAAATAATGCTGCCAAAATTTACAGGAGGCTCTAATCTCAGAAAAATAGAAACCATCCCCCTTTATCCTGGTTTTCAGAACACAGGCCAAGCATGTGCTTCCAAATTTCGTTACTGTGCATCTTTACACTTTCAAAAAGTTCTTGATTTTAAAACAAACAAAAGGAGAAACTGGTTGTTTTTCTAAACATTGGCCAAGGGAAAATTTCCAGAAAGCTTTTCCACCTTCTTTCCAAATTCAAAGGGTTAAGTACTCTGACCTACTACCATATTTACTCACTATTACTCCACCATTACTACTCCAAAATTTTGGTATTTAAAAGAGAGGATGGCAAGAATTTGGAGTTAAGTGACTACATTAATCTCTCCGATACTTCTTGTCTTTTCAACCTCACTGACTAATAATGATTAAAATATGACTCATTTAACGAAATAAAGTAATTGGTTGTAGTTCAGTGGGGAAGGAGTGGGGGGGTGGGGAACCAGCCCAGGGACTGAATCCAAACTTGAATGCAATCCAAATCTTGGTTTAGCCTCCAAAGGGCTGTGCAATACAGTATTTTAGCCAAGTTGCTATGCCTTTGAGCTTCAGTTTTATGAAGCAGACACTGCCTACTCACTGGGTTGGTTCTGAAATTTTAAGATAATTATTTTAGGGCACTGTTAGATACAAATATTAGTTATTTAAAAAACCACCTAGGGTTTATATTCTAATACCTTTATGTCCATTTTATCAGGAGAATGCCACAGCTGTTACACAAATATTAGGGACTTTTTAGTTGGAGAAGAGGAGGGGAGAGACTTCTACTTTAACATTTCTGTTTCAGTACACCACAGAGGAGAAAACTCTTCAAGTTCCTTTCTCTGAAGGTCAAGAAGCCAGAAACCCAGTACATTACTATTCAGCCATTGATTCATTTAACCAATATTTACAAAGTACCTAGAATTAATAAAGTAGTTGCTGCTGCTCAATTAATACATCGAATACAAAGACTATTATCTGCCAGCAAGGATTCCAGGGAAGACAGGAGGTGGAAGGCAGTAAAACTCAAAGATGATATTTAAATTAATTTTCTTCTTCAAAAGGGGTCCAGGATTAAGTACAAATACATTGAGAAGGGTCAGTAATGAGGAAGTGAACCCAAATGCTTCCTTTATTAAAGTGGACTTGTTTACCTTAATATATTAATGTATTAACATAACTACTAAATTGACTTGATTTCTGAAAATGTTTCATGTTGAAAAAGAAGGTGTGGAAGAAAAAAATCCTAAGTTATCACCACGAATATTTATTTAGCATTTACTATGTGGAGGGCATTGGTTTAAGGACTTTATAGATATTAACTTATTTACTCATCCTAACAGGCATGTAAAATAGGGACTGTTACCATCCTCAGGAAACTGAAGGGGCTAAATCTTGGGTATCATTTACAACCTAGAGCTCACAACTCTTGCTTTATCAATTACACACATTTACATTTAAGAAATATTTGGGGGATGTTGAAAATATGAGAGATAATTTAATCTTTTCCCTTAAGTTTGTACTGAAAATAGTAGGGAAAAATGACAACTTACTTTAAGTTCGTTCCTACTTTATAGGAAAAGAGATGGAATCTATGGTCAAATGCCTTGTCTAACACTTGGAGCTGCTCAGAATGACAGAAAAACGGTGCACGTTAAATAAAAAGAGATTGTTAAAAGGTCATATTCTGTTACCCTAGAGGAAATACCTAGATGCCTATGTTTTTAAAACTGATCAAATATTTTTATTTTGAAGATTGTCATCATTCTGAGAAAAATGGACCTTAGAAATCTATAACTAGGGATGCCTGGGTAGCTCAGTCGGTTGAGCATCTGACTCTTGTTTTTGGCTCAGGTCAGGATCCCAGGGTCATTAGATCGAGCCCTGTGTCAGGCTCTATGCTCAGCATGGAGCCTGGTTAAGATTCTCATTCTCTCTCTCTCTCTCTCTCTCTCTCTCTCTCTCTCTGCCCCCTACTATTCCCCCACTCATGTGCGTGTGCACGTGCATACACTCTCTCAAGTAAAAAAAATAATTAAAGAAATCTTAACTATTTGTTCAATTATATATTGTTCTCAAATGGGAATATGAAATAAAATTTAAATAAAATAATTGGGGGAGGTAATATGACTACATAATACATTTTAAAAAATCAAAATGAATCGTTTCCTTAAAATTCAGTATTGTATACATGCTAGCCTGAAGACGATGGCATGTAGCCTTTGGAAAAAAACATGGAATCTTCCACATATTAATAACCGGGCGCTCGTGCAAATTCTCTAGCTTTTTCTAAATCTGTTTACTAAATCCCTTTCAAATATGTATAAAATGTACCCCAACTGGTTGTTAGGATAATTAAGCTAAATAGCACATCTAAAGCCCCCTAACAGTAACTGGAACTCAAGCAAATGTGGTGTGCTCACATAAATATAAAACACAGTCAGAGGTTTTCTAATCTCTTTGTCTACAAATAATTACCTTTCAAAAAAAATCTTATTATTGGGTAAATCTCTCCAGTTTTCAAATCTCTGAAATAAAGAGAAGGAGTGATATCCACCATTGATTTCAGAGATTATTGGGTGTGCTGTACTTGGCACAGGAGATAGAAGAAATGTGAATAGGCAGAGGCCATCCTGACAGAACTGCAAAGTGAGTCTAGAAAAGCAACTTTCTGGGTGATGGGCAGTGAGGAGGGCACCTGTTGGGATGAGCACTGGGTATTGTATGGAAACCAATTTGACAATAAATCTCATATTAAAAAAAAAAAGGAAAAGCAACTTTCTAGAATTGAAAGGTGGGCAGAAGGAGCTAGTAGGTTCTGGAGAGGCAGATCAGCACAAGCATAGATATAGCAATGTGACCAAAAGGTATAGCCGGGACCCACCAGTAACAGTTCCACAAATGAGCCCAAAATGTCCGGGCTAAGGAGCGAGGAAACTACAGAGGTGTGCTCCAGGGCCATATCGTGCAAGAAAGGGCCTTCCACGTTAGGTGGCTAGACTTTCTCCTCAAGGTACTGTGGGCCCATGTAGGCCCATCCTGAGTCCTTTTGCAGGAGACAGACACAAGACCTCCTTGTGTAAAGAATTCCAGCAGCAGTAGGGGAGATAGCTTAACGAGGAACTGCATTATTAAAAAAAGAAAAAAAGACAAGTACTATGTTACTTATTAAATCATCTTCTTTTGTGTAGAAAAAAAATACCTGTCAAGTCACCCAAATCCACCAAATTGATATGGAGAAAATAATACTAAAATCTACAGGGCTCTCCTCCAGTTCCCAGAGGAGCAGTTATGGATTTAGTTGATGGATTCCTTTTGAGTGGCTTGGGAATTTATAAGCTTCCCCTTAATAACAGCAAATTCAAATTCTGGTGGCCATAGTGACAGGTTATTATAGCCCTATCTAAAATTTGGGAAGCAACCAACAATGCAGGACCCTAAGGTAAAGGAAAAATACCTTTTCCTGAACAACAATAAAAGTATTCAGTATGTATTCAAAAATACACTTAGGACTTTATATAACCTTATCAAAATAACGCTCATTCCACTTTTTAAGGCAAATAATAAATTAACAGAGCACCAAGCCTGATTTCAACACAGTCATTTCAGCAATGCCAAGTAAAGAAAATCTTCTACAAACACACAGATAGAACTAGATCTGAAAAAAAAAAAAGTGGTTGGAGGTAGCTCTGCCCTGCTGCTTTGTCCGTCAAGGCTATTTCAGTTCACGTGCAATTAGAAATTATTTCACAAAAGAACAAAAATGTGTGACATTTCCTCTTTCTCTTCATGTATACACATGAACTCAGCTGATCGTACGGTTAATATAGCGCAAAGCTCTATGTGCTTAGGCATCAAAGTGTATGATGATGCTGGCCCAAAAGGATGGCGCTCAAATATTTTGCAAAGCCAAACTGTGACCTAGTAACTTACAATCTTAAAAGAACACTCAGTGACAAACTTTTCAGATTGTGAATGAAAAGATAAAGAGGTGACTGATGCCGAGTTAGCTGCCATCCTGGGACACTGCCATTGTTCCCAGGACACATGATTAAAGGACACAGTGAAACAATATGGTGAGTACGCCACCAACAACTAAATGGAAATCTATGCAACTCATTATTACACTTTGGATATACTTTACAGATGTTATCATGAAATTTCTCAGCAAGTCTTTTTTGTTTTGTTTCCATAGTCAAATGTACAATTAAAGTGAATTTTAAAATAAAGGTAATTAATAGGTCACAACAGAATATATAATTAGGTTCTAGAAAACTTTTTAAATTGTAACTGAGTCTCATAATCTTATAACTTGTATTATTTCGTAGATTATGCATCAAGAACTCTATGTGTACAGTGTAATAAGTGTGCCTAAAATATCAGATGTACATATATTTCTCATATATTTGGCCTCCCTCCAAAGAACCTTGACAGCCAAACTATAATATCCAGTGTTATTTTAATATGTTTCAATGGCATTCCTGAATTAAAGGAGCTAACTCAAGGCTGGGTGTAGCATTACCACCATTGTTAACGAGGCTGCCTCCCACAGAAAGACACAAACGCACAATAAATACATCGAGCTTTGCCACACGTTCAACACACACTATTTCCTCAGTTCTCACAGATACGCCAGTGGTCCAAATCAAAGCCTATCTGAACTTCCATTTTGCTTATATTTGAAAGTAAATACATAATCTGTAAACTAATTTCACATGCAGCCCGCACTGGATAGGTCAACCCATAATCTCTAATGACATCAGCCTCTTACATACCGGTTTCATATGTATCTTTCACTCGAAACAACTAGGCATTATACATTATGTGATTATTGTCCCTTTTACCTGCAGACAGACCTTGGGATTGCCATTGTGTGATCTAGGTGACAGCTACTCCACTGAAAATTATAATTTGCCTTTCAAAACATCCTTGAGTCCAAACTGGCATATTCCTAACATGCAGATATTTTTCTTTTAAAAAGAATTTACTTCCATCACTTTAATACTTTTAAGTCACAGCTGTCAAGATTTTAAATTCACAAACAAAACATAACTACATGCATTTTAAAAAACTATGTAAAACTTAAGCAAATACACTTTAAGTGTGGTAATTATCACAAAAACGTGAAAGAAAAAAGAATATGTGAAAGAAGTTGGCCTTGATGTCTTTGATAAGCATAAACTGAAAATAATATATCAAAACTTGATTTTTCTTAATCCAAGTCCGGCCAGTGATTTGTAAAACAGATGGACATCAATTAAGACTCCAGTTCTGGCCACAAAAGTATTAACTATGAAAACCGAATGATGACTCTGTATGTCAGTCATCATAATTTACGTAACTTTCTTATTACCCATTTTTAGGACACTTAGAGTTTCATAAGAAAACTATTATTAGGTCAGAAAGTGGAATTTTTGGAATAATGTGGTATCAAGCACAGTGTCCCTGCTCTGCTACTTCTGTGGCAGAATAATAAACCTCTCCTTCCATTGGTAAAATACATATACAATCACAGTGCTCACGCCTAACAGATGACTATGAGGCACACACGTGCTAATTCACACATACACACACAAAACCGCTGGCATATCTGTACACAGTGCCCAATAAATAAAGTTAGTTATTCCAATACATAAAATCAGTTAGAAGCCTTATGAACATTTTGCATTGTATTAACACTAACAGAGGGACCATGGACACTGGTAGGTACATCATAGCCAGTCATCAGAGACCCATTTCTGCTGGAAAAGAGACAGAAACATTTCTGGAGACTCTGAGGCCGAGGACCTCCTCTATCCTAGGATGCAGGGTAAATGCAATGCTTTTCAAAGTGCAGGTATAACAAAAGATTATTAGTATCATCTGAAATGAAATGGAAAATGGAATACATCACAGTCAAGGGTAAGTGTATGGTCTTGTGACATATACATATGTGTGTGTGTGTGTGTGTGTGTGTGTGTGTGTATACGTCCCCACATACATTCATACATACATACATACACACATACATATGTAAATACAGAATCATAATGTGAAACATATTTGTGGCAATGTTTCCCAGTCCTAACAATCTGAAAGCCAGTGCTCTAACAGGTTAGTTATATACCTGCCCCCCGCCGCCCCCCCCCCCCCCCCCCACCCAGCACACCTGTGAAGTAATCACACCAAGCCTAGCTAAGGTGTATAAGGCAGAATTAATTGGCAAAAGTCCTGAGACAGCAGAGAGCTTCAAGATGTGAGCGTAACAGCTGAGCAGGCCTCTTCTAGGGAGCCCCTTAGGAGAGGATTTGGGCTCCGTCCCCAGTGACTAAAGTCTAAAATTGTGTTACCTCCTTTGGGGCGCAGAGAGCTGTACTGCTGCCAATACCTTCCAAAGTGGAATTTGACTGTGAGAGCAACGACTTCTCCAGAATAGTGAAATAATTAAATTTCCATGGGAAGCTGAGACTTCAATAATCCCCAAATTTCGATGAGCTCCCTTTAAGAATTAATTAAAAATTTATGATCAGACACATATATGGGCATACACACTCATCCTTTCAATGGAATCTTTACTTTTTTTAATGTTGTTTATTTTGAGAGAGAGAGAGAGAGCACGCGAGTGAGCGAGTACGAGTGGGGAAGGGGCAGAGAGAGAGGGAGACACAGAATCCAAAGCAGGCTCCAGGCTCTGAGCTGCCAATACAGAGCCTGACACGTGGCTCGAACCCACAAACTGTGAGATCATGACCTGAGCCGAAGTTGGATGCTCCTGGAATCTTTACCTTTAAAAACAGCCCTTTACACCATTTTCTAAGCTAACCAGACATATAAGCAAAAAAAAAAAAAAAAAAGTCCAAAATTCTGAGAAAGCAAATGTCATTTTGTGTTGGTTTTGTTTTGTTTTGTTTTGTTTGTTTGTTTGCTTTAAAGATTTTATTTTTTTAAGCAATCTCTACACCCAACATGGGGCTTGAACTCACAACCCCTAGACCAAGAGTGTCATGCTCCACCGATCGAGCCAGCCAGGTGCCCCTGAGAAAGCAAATGTCTCTTTGGACCAATAAACACCATCTAATTTGTTGACAGAATGACCTACACAAAATAGCTCAAATAAGATATTCTAAATTCTCCAGTATTTGACAGTGATAATTTCCTTTTAAGTTTCTTCTCCCTTTTTCACATTATCTAGTGTTATATAATCATCATTTCTTTCAAAAGTACTAAACTGTATGTTTTCTGCTAGGAATTTGCCATAGACTGAATACTTGTGGCCACCCAAAATTCTTATGTTGAAACCTATTCCCTGATACATGACATTTGGAAGGGGCGCTTTTAGGAGATGGTTAGGTCATGAGGGTGGAGCCCCCATGAGGGGATTAGTGTCCTTAAATTAAAAAAAATAATAATAATGGTGAGTTCCTTTGTCTCTTACACCATGTAAGGACAGAGTGGATAAGACAGCTGTCTATGAACCAGGAAGGAGGCCCTCACCTCTGACTTGACCTCTGACTTCCCAGCCTCCAGAACAGTGAGAAATACATTTCTGTTGTTTATAAGTCAGTCTATGGTATTCTGTTACAGCATTCCAAATGGACTACAGAAAAAAATTTCTCAGAGAATGAATTTTCTCTCAATTTTTAAAAATCTAACACTCCGAAAGACTTTTGAATCCCTATTTTGTAAGAAAAGAGGCCACAGGAGTGAGATGATCATAGCAAGGTCCCTATGAAAGCACCTCACTTCCCACCTAGGCAAGTTACAGGAACACTTTGATAGAATCTGCACATAGCAACATCAATCACTGCCATGGTGATTTTCTATTAAGATCTGACCTAGAAAAAGCCCTTAATTTTTCTTTCTGTTCTATCTTACAATATATTCTTATAAGAAAATCAAAATATTTTGGAACACATTTGGAAAAAAAAATGGTCCATTTAGAGAGAGAAAAAAATTAAGGATACAGAAATTGTTCCCAAGGCAGTTTTTTATAGCCTAAAACAGTGTGAATCTACAGCCTCGTTAAAATTTCCTTTTATCCAAATACTTTCCACCAATTCACACACTATCATCTCATTTTTACCTTTCTAAATTACTAAGCACTTCATTTTTCTTTTAATTTCCATATTATTCCCTGCAATAGATTATACTCTCCTTGACCTCATTTCCTCTTTGTTAGTAAATCTCCAAAATATTGTTCGCACTCATTCATTCCTTTCATCGGTCAACTGGTGTTATGGCCAGGATCTGTCAGGCATTGTGCTAGGCACTGGGGGTACTGGATAAATAAGTGACACGGTCTCCACCTCACAGAGATGACCACTATCTCGGGTCCCATGGCAGAAAACCACAAACCTCTGAGCAAAGCAATACCTTTCATTTCTCTACCTTGATAGTTCCCCTTTCTGGCCATAATGACATTCTCCCAAGTTATGAAGTCTGTGCTCCCATCCTGACTGAGACCTTCAGTATAACCCACTATCAGCTGGGATGAAACTCACTGCCCATAACAGAAAACTCATCTCATGCTGCCTTACACAATCGATGGGGCTTATCAGCTAACATGACCAGAAGCCCGGGAATAGGAAAAGGTCTGGATTATATTAATTCAGCTGTTCAGTAACTGCATCCAGGTTTCCTTTCTTCTCTCCAGTCTGCCTGGAAATGGATGGCTAACAAGAACCTTGACATTATTTCCTCCCCATCCGGGGAGCGTGAGAACTGTGGAGGAAAAAGGGATGCAGGTAGGGGAGCAGGGGGAATAAGGGGGCAGACACAGACAGATTGAGAGGAACAGTATTCTTTAAACTGGAGCTCACTGTTCCAAAGAGTTCCACTGCGGTCAGAGGATGAGGACTATGATGCCTCTTCCCAGAACCAGAGATGGATTAAGCTTTTCCTACAGCTATGAATTGTGTGGGGTTTCCAGGAGTAGATATCCAAGGAGTAATTGAGGAAGGAATCTCAGAGAAGGACACCATGATGTCTATTACATAACTGACTTCACATAAAATATTATTCACCTACTTTTTAAGGCCTTTAAAGTCAGCTTTATCCATAATGTCCTCTCTAGAATCCCTAATTGCCTAATTCTCCTTCCCAGTTGTGTATGACTCTCACCTCATCAGCCAACTCAATCCCTCAATCTGGCACTCCAGGACCTTCAAGACTTGGCCCCATCAGTGTACGTTTTAGGGAACTAATTTCCAATAAAAATCTTCCTATCATGTCTATCCACACACATACTTCTTATCCATCTTTCTTCCTTATCTATCTAAATTTCTCCAAAGTGTTGCTCAATAAGTCATCCCTGTCAGAGCTGGTCCTTCAGTGACCCGAATTTTCAGGCACACTCCATGAAGACAGCATGGTATATCAGGAAGAGCAGAGGAATGGAAATCACACAGACCTGGGTTCAACTCTTGGTACCACCACTTGCTAAGTATGCCTTGGGTAAATCACGTCAAAACTGCTTACCTCTGAATTTCCTTACCTATAACACTATATTACTACTTTTGCCCCGCCATTTTATTAAGGACCTGGTATATACAGTCAATTGATACATTAAAAAAAAAACAAACGTATTGTTATTCAGCCATGAAATCTCCCCTTTTCAAATGTTTATTTATTTTTGAGAGAGTGAAAGTGGGGGAGAGGCAGAGAGAGGGGGACAGAGGATTTGAAGCAGGCTCTGTGGTGAAAGCAGAGAGCCCCATGCGGGGCTTTAACTCACAAACTGTAAGATCACAACCAGAGCCAAAGTTGGACACTCAACCAACTGAGCCACTCAGGAACCCCAGAACCATGAAATCACTTATTTGTATGCAGCCTTCTGGTTCTGGTTCTTCCTAGTGTTCTCACAGACTAGGTCTTCACTTCACAAGTATTTGGGGCAAACAAGAGGCATCATCTCCATATCTATGTTGAATTAACTGTTGGCCACTGTGTCTGGCAAAACCAAGATGCTATTTCACAAGGGCAACACATTCGTCTTCTATCACCCTCCATAGAAATGAACTGCTATTTGAGTAGAAAACATTCATGGCATAGGAGTATTTAGGGTAGAATGTCCAGAGTCCAAAAGGGTAGAAAAAAAGATCTCTAGGTGCACTTACTAATACCTCAAGGAAACTGAGCAAGGTTTTGTAATCATTCTTGAGGGGAAAAAAAAAAGACTGATCAAATAAATGTACATGTACTGGCAGCACGAATTTTAATACTCCAGACAAGTAAGAGAGTACGAGCAAGTGGGGGATGAGAAGTTGAAGGTACATGAAATGCTTCATCTGAACCAGACTTTATAAGAAGCACTGACCTCAAGGGCTGGAAGAAAAGGACCGTACAGTGGACAAAAATCAGAAGACAATATCCAGACCACATGCAGCCACTTTTTAATCTTACGAGTCTGAGTGAATCACTTCACCTCTGTGAACTCAGTTTCATTATGTGAAAACAGAAATGCCCCCCACACCCCCACTGCACGCCCTTGTCCTACTTGACTCAGAGTTTGCAGCAGCTAGATAAAATTTCCTAAACTTCTGAAGAAGTATGTATGAAAGGCTATGCAAAATAATGTACTTATAAAAAAACAACGTGAATGCCAAAGGTAAGGTGATTCTTACAAATCTCAGTGTAGCGCTGCTGAAATGTCCATGTTGAAATCACTAGACATCATTATGAATAACCCACCAAACAAAGGATGCATCTGTTCTTAATTGCCTAGTTTATTTAGGCTGCCTGAAAAATGATTAATTATAATTATTATTTGAGATGCATTAAACAATTAGGACACTGAAATGGAAGACTATCAGGGCACCTGGATGGCTCAGCCGGTTAAGCGTCCGACTTTGGCTCAGGTCATGATCTCACCAGTTGTGAGTTCGAGCCCCACGTTGGGCTCTGTGCTGACAGCTCAGAGCCTGCAGCCTGCTTCAGATTCTGTGTCCCCCTCTCTATGCCCCTCCTCCACTCACACTCTGCCTCTCTCTCTCTCTCAAAAATAAGTAAACATTAAAAAAAACAGAAGAAAAACAAAGAAATGGAAGACAATCAAACCTCTGACACTGGGGCACTAATATGGACTGAGGACTCATGCTATTGGCTAATTTGCTAACCATTAGCAATAACACTATACTAGAGCTTTATCAGTTTGAGTAGTTAGTGTGAAATTACCTCATAAGGGACCATTTTCCTATGCATAAATGCAACAAGATGCTTTACTAAATGTCTTCAGCATCAACAGAGTAGATGACAAGTCAACAAAAAGATGCCATAGCAGATCTAAGTGACGGAACTGAAGGAATAATTACATAGACACATAATGTGAAAATCCACAAGATTTAATTTCACCAAGGAATTAGGAGAATAAGTACTCAGCTCCGTTGAGATTTTTCCCTGATCATTTCATGAAGGTGGCCCATTCCTTTTGGCCTTTAAAACCGCACAGAGATTCTACGCAGAAACAGTTATAATTTAAATGATTCCCACAGATTGTGACTATTTTCCCCACTAGTAAGTTACTTACTAACACTAGTAAGTGTTAGCTGCACACTGACGTTTTCCAAGGCAACGCACAGTGACTTCCTTACACACGCCAGAAACCAAATATTTGCTGAATAAACGTATAAAACACAAAGACTTCCCAAGCTCTAAAAACTTCCATATCAATACTTTCTTAAATGCTAATACCTGCTAATCTGGAATAGTTAATTTAAAGTGAGTTTCTGGGGGCGTCTGTGTGGTTCATTCTGTTAAGCGTCCGACATCGGCTCAGGTCATGGTCTCACCGTTCGGTTCGTGAATTCGAGCCCCATGTCGGGTTCTGTGCCGACAGCTCGGAGCCTGGAGCCTGTTTCAGATTCTGTGTCTCCCTCTCTCTGTCCCTTCCAGACTTGCGCTTTGTCTCTCTCTCTCTTTCAAATATAAATAAACATTAAAAAATTTTAAATAAAAAAAAGTGGGTTTCTGAAATAAAAGACCAAGTAATAATGCACTGGCCCTTGTTTGTAGCATTTTAAAATGGAATTCAACAAACTGCAAAACAAAGTCAAATGCCAATGTAAGAGGAGAACAGTAGGAAGGCTAGTTGATGTCAGAGGAAAATCAAATGCAGTATATTGGTGCTTCCCCTCAGAAAAGAATGATCTTCGTTAAATCATGATATCAGTAATTGAAAGAGAGAGAAAGAAGGAGATTTCAGCGCTAGGAATTACCCGAAAGTAGAACTTATGAGCCATTTTCTTTTCCATAATTTTTTTAACCAGATAAGTACAGAATCTTACTCCATTTATTCACACTTATATTAGAATTTACTAGTCTCCTTACTTGAGCATCTGGTGAAATAAATGTTAAGATGTTTAAAAACAAAGAAAAATGTAATAATAGTGTATAAAGATATATTCTGATCAATCATTAACATAAACAAAGGTTTCATCAATGTCCATTTTATTTTTTTAAGTTTATTTATTTTGAGGGGGTGGGGGGGAGGAGCAGACAGAGAGGGAGAGAAAGACAAGAATCCCAAGCAGGTTCTGCCCTGTCAGTGGGCTCGTACTCGGAAACTGCAAGATCATGACCTGAGCCAAAATCAAGAGCTGGATGCTTAACTGACCAAGCCAGCCAGGCACCCCAGTCAATGTTTATTCTAAATGCAGGTAATATTTGTCCAAAGACAGAAAGTATGCTTCTATATAAACAAAACAAAACAAACAAACAAGAAAGAAGAGGTAATGGACCACTTCCAAAGTATACGATCTCTAAAAATCCATCTGATCTGTGTTTCTGTCATGGAAATACATACTAAACCCAATTGTGTAAGTTTGGTGAAAACCACCTTTATAGAATCACCTGGAGTTCACTTGTAGCAATGCATGTTCTTAGGACTGAGACCTTAAAGTCTGGGATAGGTCTCAGGAATCTGTACTTCAACAAGCTCCCCTCAGGGCAACTCTCAAGCACCCCAAAATGTGAAAACCAAGGATACTGGCTTTAAAAAAAAAAAGTTAAAACAAGGGCACTCTGGAAGAGTTATTTCCTGTACATTTGAATATAGACACTAGGAACAAAAGTTAAATTGGAAACAATAAAAGCATATAAATAGGACAGAAGCATGTCACAGTCAATTTAATAGGCAACGTGATTAAAATCTGATGAGTTCAATTGTTAAAAGGATACCCCCTCATACTACCGGAAATCTCAAAATGAGTTGAAATGATGCACTGTCCTAAAGTACGATCTGCTCCTACAGGGAGGCACCGGGCATGTATGTCCAGGTGTAAGGACACACATCTTCAAGTGGCTGGCATTCTCAATTTCATTCTTTTTCTTTTTTAATATTTATTTAGTTTTGAGAGACAGAGCATGAGTGGGGGAGGGGCTGAGAGAGAGGGAGAGAGAGAGAAGGGGACAGAGTATCCAAAGTGGGCTCTGCCCTGACAGCAGAGAGCCCGATGTGGGGCTTGAACTCACAAACTGTGAAATCATGACCTGAGCTGAAGTCAGACGCTCAACCAACTGAACCATCCAGGCTCCCCTCAATTTCATTCTTGGTACAGCTCAGATATTGAATATTAGCATCAAAGATGATTCCACTTGGGAAAAAAAAGACTAAAAGAAATTTTTTTTCAGAACGACAGTAAAGTACCCATGAAACGAACCTCATCCACATTGAAGAAGAAAAAATAATAGGTCAAGGTGACAGTGACTTTCCCTTACAAGTGGGCAAATCCCAACCAGAGTGATCTATGAAAGATTCAACAAGGAACAATTAAAGAAGCAAACTTTGAATTCCTGCAGAGACAGGATTCAAAATATAAAGTTATTGAAGGCCTCCCCTACCAAAAGCAAAAAAACAAAAACAAACAAAATCCTCAATTTGAAAATGTAATGGATTCATCATAATGGATTCACCTTTGTTCTATGTTCTAGAAGTTTAGGGGACAATCATTGACTGACATAAAAATTCTCAAGGTGAAGTAGAGACTTTGTAACAACTTAGATATGCTTTAAAAGATATATGCATTCTTGAAAACAGATGATTTTTTACTTTTTTGTTAAAGTTAATGAAATTCATTTTTCTGCAGGAATCTGAAGCAGTAACTGGGATGATCTAAATCCCTTGTTATTTATACCTTCATACATCTGCAATAGGTCTTTTCTCCATTGCCTGATGTTAAGAAATCTTATTTAAGAAATTATAGGCCATGAACTGAACTATAGTCTTAACATGTCTCTTGAAGTTGCTGTAGGCTGAAACTCATCAACCACTTTTTGGTCATTTAACAATTTAAAGTGTGTGGGGGGGCGGGGGGTACGGTTTACTCCATCGATCTGGCAGCATATGTCACCTAAAAACTTGTAGATGTTACTGTACACCCTTTGTTCAGATGAGGATTTAAAGTAAGTACTGGCATTGATTTCTGAGGCTACTATGTGTTTGGGTTGCCAGTGGGGTCTCCAGATGATGTTGAAACGAGGGCTTTTTTGAAAAAAGAATCAACTTATAGGTCTAACATTTGAGTGCAAAAATCAATTTTTACAAGTGCAAGATGGTAAGCAGTTCATCTGAAAAACACCCCAGAGTTTTAGTTAACCACAGGCTTAACAGGGGCCAACAGAACGATGCAGCAGGAAACAATGCCAAGGCCACCTTGGGCTGCACTGGAAGGGCCACATCCACATCAAAGGCAGGAAGACAGGGCAGGGCACGGAAGATCTGAGTTCAGTTTCCTCTATTGAAAAGAACAAGTAGACCAGGATGCTTGAGCACCACTGAGGAAACCATCTGATGTTCAGCCTGTGGCAGAGAAGATCTAAGGAACCAAGGTGATTGTGTTTAGATACGTGAAGCATCTCTACGTGTTAAGTTCGGATTACAGGGATTTCTCCTGTCTTGTTGACCACTGCTGCTTGATCCTTGAAAAGGGCCTGACAGATGACAAACGTGCAAAAATACTCATTGAATGAAAAAAAAAGATGAAATAAATGACCTGGGAGCATAAGAGAATACACTTGCTGGTCTGTATGATGCCAAAAGATGAGACAGGCACCAGTGGGTAAAAATTTTAGGAACATATGCTCCAGTTAAACTTTTTAAGAAACCACTTTTTAACAGTTAGAGCTCTCCAAAGACAGAGCAGACTTTGTAAGGGAGTGATCTCCTCCTCATGTGGGGGGGAGGGAGCAGCAGTGGTATTCTTGCAGAAACTGGATAACCATCTGTCAAGGATGCTACAGCAATGAAAACACTGTTTACATCATCGAACACCACAAGGGTTTCATTTTTATCCTATCTGCCATTTCTGTAGAGCAAGCCTTCTGCTGACATGAAATCAACAAGCTGAAATGAAGGATTTTAAACCATTTTAGGAGTGACTCAACAGAATGTGTTAGAGTGGTTCCCAAATGCAGGTACATAAAAACATCTGTGGAGCTCGTCATCAACACAGGTTTCTAAGTCCCACTTGATCTCATTTCTCTCGTCTGCTCCGTGACATTGTCCCAGCAATTAGCTCCTCTCTTCTGCACCATCGCCATTCCCCTCACTACTGGAGTCTGTGCTGTCCCTTTGCAAACCTGTCACTCCCTTCTGTAAAAAGAATATCCTCGGTTGACCCTGCTTTTTTCTCCAACCACCACCCAACTTCTCTTCTTCCTTTTAAAGGAAAACTCAATCTGTATCCAGCATCCTGCCTCCACCTGACTGTTGACCACGCCCAAATTGAAGACCCCAGTTACTCCATGTTGCAGAACCAATGGTGAATTCTCAGTCCTCATCCAAGTTGATCCTTCACAGTAGCATCAGACGCAGATGATCAAGCCCTCCCTTTAAAACATTTCCTCACGTGCCTCACATGACACCACACCTCCCTGATTTTTATCCTACCTCCCTGGTCACTCTCAGTCTCCACTCTGCCTCTTCATCCTGACTTCCTAACACTGGAGTGCTCAAATTCTTGATATGAAACCATTTCTTTACTTTCCTTGGTTTTCTCCTCCTCACACGGGGATCCTTAGTGAGTTCAGCCTGGGTCTTGGCTCTACTTACCATTTACACACTTAGGACTCCCCATGCTGCAGCCTAGCTAACTCCACTGAACCCCAAACCTACATCTAAATATCCCCCTGACATCTCTGACATTCATCTCCACAGATTCAAACCAAATTCCTGATCTTCCCCATCACGGTGGCTAACATCCTTCCCAGGGTTCAGACAAAATATCACAGCGTCATCCTTGACTCTGTTTCCCCACCACTCACCCAAGCCATCAACTCTTGCCAGCTCTACTGGCAAGAGTTCCAAAAGAGATCCAAATAAACTAGGACTTCTAATCTCACACCACATACAAAAATTAACGCAAAATGGGTCAATGACATGAACGTAAGAGCTAAGACCATAAAAATCTTAGAAAAAAACACTGGAGCAAATCTTTATGACCTTGGATTTTGCAGTGGATTCTTAAGAAATGACACAAAAAGCAAGAGCAGCAAGAGAAAAAAAATGGACTTCATTAAAGTTAAACACTTCTGTGCATAAAAGGACATTATCAAGAAAGTGAAAAAACCTAGAGAATGGGAGAAAATACTTGCAAATCATGTATCTATTGAGGGTCTAGTATCCAGAATATATAAAGAACTCTGACAACTCAAAGACAGAAAACAATCCAATTTGAAAATGGGCAAAGGACTTGAATAGACATTCCTCCAAAGAACACACCCAAATGATACCCACGAAAAGGAGCTCAACATCAGCAGTCCTTAGGGAAATGCAAATCAAAATCAGAAAGAGGTACCGCTTCACGCCCACTAGGATGGCTACAGTCGAAACAAATGGAAAATAAGAAGTTTTGGTAAGGATGTACAAAACCCAGAATCCTGGTGTATTTGCTAGTGGCCATGCAAAATGGTGCAGGTGCTATGCAAAATAGTTTGGCAGTTCCCCAAAAAGTTAAACACAGAATTACCATATAACCCTTCAATTCCACTCCCAGGTATATACCCCAAAGAACTGAAAACAGGTACTCAAAACAAAACAAAACAAAACAAACAAAAAAAACCCATATGTATACACATACTCACACTAGCTCTAATCACAATAGCCAAGAGGTGAAAACATCCCGAAAGCCCAACTAATGAATGAGTAAATAGTTACATAGTTTAGAGACAGACTGTAAATCATACACGTACATACATACATATAAGAGAGTACTATTTGGCCATAATAAGGAAGTCCTACTGACACATGCTGTGTTGTGGATGAACCTCCAAAACATTACACTACGTGAAAAAAGCCAGATAACAAAAGGTTTAAGGAACTGGGTCAGGGAGGAAGTTGTTGGGAGAAAATGCTTCATGGATAAGGGGTTTTACTTTGGAGTGATGAAAATGATTTGGAACTAGACACAGGTGGTGGCTGCAAAACATTGTAATGTATTAAGTTCCATTAAATGATTCGCTTTAAAATGGCTAATTTTAGGGGCGCCTGGGTGGCTCAGTCGGTTGAGCATCTGACGTCGGCTCAGGTCATGATCTCGCGGTTCGTGGGTTCTGGCCCCGTGTCGGGCTCTGTGCTGACAGCTTGGAGCCTGGAACCTGCTTCTGATTCTGTGTCTCCCTCTCTCTCTGCCCCTCCCCTGCTCACGCTCTGTCTCTCTCTGTCTCTCAAAAATAAATAAATGTATGTATAAATAAATAAATAAATAAATAAATAAATGAAAATAAAAATAAATAAAATGGCTAATTTTAGTTTATTTTAATTTCACACCAATAAATTATTTTTAAAAATATTCAGAATCTGAGGGACACTGGGTGGCTCAGTCGGTTAAGTGTCTGACTCTTGATTTCAGCTCAGGCCATGGAATGGAGCCCTGCATTGGGCTCCATGGAGCCTGTTCAGGATTCTGTCTCTTCTCTCTCTCTGTCCGTTCCCTCGCTCGCATGTGCTCTTTCACTCTCACTCTCAAAATAATAAATAAAAACACATTTTAAAAAAGGTATTCAGGGGGCGCCTGGGTGGCTCAGTTGTTTAAACATCTGACTTCGGCTCAGGTCATGATCTCAACAGTCTGTGAGTCTGAGCCCCGCGTTGGGCTCTGTGCTGACAGCTCAGAGCCTGGAGCCTGCTTCAGATTCTATGTCTCCCTCTCTCTCTCTGTCCCTCCTCTGCTCATGCTCTTTCTATCCCTCTCTCTCTCTCAAAAATAGACATTTTTGAAAAATTAAACATAAAAAAAAAAATATTCAGAATCCAACCCCTTCTCCTAACTCCAGTGCTACCCCATTGGTCCAAGACACCATCTTCTCTCACTGACATTACTAGTCTCCTAAGTGGTCTTCTTGTTCCCACCTATCCCCTTTGTTTTTTCTCAGCACAATAGCCAGAATGATGCTATTTTGTCAGTCAGATCATGTCTTTCCTGGGCTAAAAGCCAATAGTTTTTTATATCCTTATAGTCAAAGCCAAAGTCCTTACAGTGGTCAACAAGGCCCTACCCAATGTGACCCATACCTGGTCTAACCTCCTCTGACCTCACCTTCTACTGCTCAGTCCTTTCCTCTCTCCACAAACAGATCACAACAGGCTCCTCACTGCTCCGCCAACATTCTAAAAACAGTCCTGCCTCAGGGCCTTTGCACTTGATGTTTGCTCTAGTTTGAATGCTCTTTCCCAGATAGCTATAGTTCTAGGAGCATCTCCAACAACAGTTCTTACTCAACTATCTTCTATGCAGTGATGCCTCCCCTTAAGCACCCTATTTAAACTGCAGAACCACACATTCTCCCTATTTCCCTTCTCTGCATTATTTTTCTCCATAGCATTTACACCATCTAACATACAGTAAATTTTACTTATTTCTCATGTATATTTTCTACTCCTCTCTAGATGCTTACTCAAGAGCCTAAAAGGACAGTGAGAAAGGGGCTCTCTGCTCCTAGGACGACAGATTTTAAACCATTTGGGTGCCTGCTTGCCAGCGTGTTTGCATATGTGAACTGTGACTTACTTTCTTTAACACAGTCCTAGTTGCAAGTTTGAGACAGTAGGCCTCAGCTACTCTAAATTACTGAAGATTATAAATAACTGTAAAGGATTTAAAAAAAAAAACAAAAAGTGACCACCCAAACTGGCTTATCTTGGTTTGCAGCATAACATTAAGATGGATCTAAAATACATCAAAAGGGATATTAAAAATTCCAAGTCTTAAATAAAGTCCAAATGATATGATGAAGACAAGGATGAAATTTCTTAGTTCTTACGTTGATCTTATTACCGCCACATGGTATTAAAACAAGGTCCCCACCCCTAACAATCTACGTGGCTGCATTTCATCTGTAGCTCCTTGGAGTTTATCATAATATCCCAGAGAACAATCTCAGTACTTAGTGCCTTTTCCCACAACCATTGGAAATCTAAGTTCAAGGGACTGGTCCACTTTATAAATAAGATATTTATAAGCCTACCTTTCAAATATTTAAAAACATCTTCACATTCA
The DNA here is from genome assembly GCF_023721935.1 of Panthera uncia. Classification (NCBI taxonomy): domain Eukaryota; kingdom Metazoa; phylum Chordata; class Mammalia; order Carnivora; family Felidae; genus Panthera; species Panthera uncia. The sequence goes on along the minus strand of NW_026057586.1, from coordinate 43,417,573 downwards.
ATAACAAAAAAATATGTACCAAAATTAAAAAAAAAATTAAAACAGCGCCTAGGTTTTCATAACAATTCAACACAAGCCTCAAACACAGCAAACTACTTGAAATAAAGATGGCTTCCCCATTCAGTAACACATATCATACAAAAATACTCACGTTATTAAAAGAGTAGTGCAGTTGCAAAGCCCTGCTAAACTAATAAAAAGTATTTTAGTACCGTTATCTAAAGATACCATACATTACAGCTTCCTCAGAGCATGTTAATGCAGACAAGCCTCAATCAGTAAGTAAACTAATCTAAATCAAATTCCCTCCACTTGAAAATAATCATCATGTCCTGCCCAGAGTTGGTGAGTATAAATGGATTACTGAAAATATTCTCGGTAATTGCAGGTTGCTATTTATGTTGACCAGAGTTGGAGGAGTTTACTTAGTGAAATGTCGAAACATGCAGACCACCAATGCACAACACACAGGAAAATCACTCTTGACATCCATACTAAAAACAGCCTGCTTCCTCTCTGTAATGTCATGGGGTGGTTATTTCATAGTGTCAGATACTCTGCTGGGGACAAAATGAAAATTTATGATTGCAGTTATTTTATTTCCGGGTAATGTGATACCACAAGAGATTTTTCTAGTTCAGCGGAGGAGAAGTTAAATATTAAAGACTAAATATTATTTTCCAAAGCCCTAAATTTTTCTGCTCGTAAACAGGTGTGTGCAAAATACCAATGGTGACAATAACTGAAGTGAATTTTTTAATTATGGGGGCTTTGTTTGCCTTATAGTCACCAATTCCCAAATATGTCTAGTAACACATAAGTCACGGAGGCGACTGGAAATAAAGAAGACCAGGTCTAAGATAAACTTGTCACAAGACACCTGGCCAGTTAGGCGAGCTGTTGTTAGCTCTCATTGTTTCCTGGGTTATACCATAATGTTTTGTTTTGTTTGTTAATCATCGCCATCATCAGAATTAAATTAGGAATCAGGAAACCTGGGTTCTAATTCCAGATCTCCAGCTAACCATCTAAAGAGCTGTATAATCATAGGAAAAGCCTATAATCTCTCTGAGCTCCAATCTGCTTATCTGTAAAATGAGGGAGGTTGATAATAAATGCTTTTAAAATGGAACAGGAAAATGCAAGGTAAAAATGAGTCCCTCAACATTTTAAAATTGATCCTAATTTACAAAGGCAAACACAGAGAATACCACAGGATAAAAAAGGAATGTTCTTCACTTGAGGGGAAACATAAATATGAAAAATATTATAAAATTAAATGGTCATGAGGCTGTAGCAAAGAACTAACATACTTTTAGCCTTGGAAGGAAGAGTCCTACAAAAATGTAAAAAGAAAAAAAAAGTCAATAGTCTACATTCCCTTTGGCCTAGTAATCCTACTTTTGAGCATAAATCCCACTAAAAAATATCCCTAAAGAAAAATCAAAGTTCTCTAAAAAAGAATCTCCATAGCAGCACTATATGTAAGAGAGAAAAATTGGAAACAACCTGTAAGTGCAAAAATAGAGGCACAGTTAAGGAAAATCTGGTTTTGCTAGCAAAATAGAACAAAGGCCTATATGGTCATTTTTTAAATACTGAACCATCTTCAAAAGAGTGGAAATAGTCAACAGGGTATAACATGAAATGTAAAGGTTCATCACAAAATACATCTGTCTTCTTCATGATTTTATAGAAAACATGTCAATGACAACCGGGAGAGAAACTGGAGGGAAACAACTAGTTCACTGGGTGCAATCTTTCTATAAAGTTCATCACAACAGCAAAAACAGCAAAAACAACAACAACAACAACAACAACAACAAAAACCCAAAAGGCAGATGGGGAGAAGAGAATGCTCTCCACACAACAGCCCAGCTTTTACATTTTCATGTTTCTTCTACATAGCTTCACTAACGTGACTAATACCACCTTATATCTCCGTCTAATGCTTCATGTTTTCCAAGCACTTTCACAAAGATTATGCTGTTTCATTGTTTGAAAAATAATCAGCATTTGACACCTCTACACCAAAATGTCAAACTTTTGTACAAGGTCTGGTGTGTCAGGGATGTATCCTATGAAACCATACTCTACATATTGCTCCCCTCTCCCCAAATGTCATCAATAAGAAATCAAAGGAGGCATCAAGAGTCAGGAGTTAAGATTTCTGTAAGCTTTCAGACTCTAAAGTAAACTTTAATATGGTAGAACTGGCCAGGAGGCAAATGCCTTAGAAAACTGTTTACATGCATCTTATGGACTATTGCTTTTTTCCTTAAACATCATAAATCACAAAACCTGGCAAAAAGGATCACTCTGGTTGGTCGAGCAATAGATCCCTTTCAGATTTAGTAAATGTAAGGTAAGTGAACTTCAGCGCACAGAATTCATGAACATGGCCATGGCATGGTATTCAGGTTCAGTGTATAGATGCACCTTGCCATCATTATCCCACTAAAACATCCAAAAAGATAGAAAAGGTAAAAATGTAGAATTCTTCTAAATAACAATTCTCCAAAGGAAACTTCACTGGTGACAGCACTTTTGTTTAAAAAAAAAAAAAAAAAAAAGTGGATATTTCACAAAAGCCTGTGTCAATTTTCTTCCTCACCCAAAAACATTCTTTCTACTAATCAATATCTTGAACTTTGTTTTAAGCTTTCAGACACTGGTGTCCTTTAGCATTAATTATGAGTGACAAGGAAAAAGGTAATGGTATGGCATGAGAGAAACAGTTTTTTAAAAAAGGCTAAGAGGTAACAACAGTAACAGTTGGGCATACCAACGCACAGAAGTTCTATCAGAGACCATGATACACGCTTGTCTCAGTGATGGCTAGAGCACAAAGTCAAAAGCAGTTTCAATCTTTCACATAACTCTAGCCAGTTTCTAGGCTATACTAACAAGACCCTGGCAGGCAACTGTGCCCAATTTCTACCCTCAACAGCATTATCTAATAATTAGAAAACAGGCTTTCATTTTCAAAACCATTCAACGTGCCAATGTACTTCATCTTAAATCAGTGGTTTCTAACGACAGACCGTGTGTTGATTTGTAACTAGCAAATTTCAGCAAGCTTTAAGGAAAAGAGACAAATAGAAAGAATTATCCATTTAAAAATGAATCTCAGAAATAAATTGCAAAAATTCAGCAAATTCCACTGGTATTTATTCTCTGGCTGAATTATTCCAGAGAAGCGTGATCAACACATTTTGTTTTCAGTATTCAAATAATATTTACAGGTCCCGTAGGTCCTAGGATACCACATAACAATTCAAAGATTTAAAGAAAATGACAAATGTGTGGAAGAACTCCAAGACTCATAGTGAGTAAAATTATGATTTGACTTAAGCCTCTAACATGTCAACCATTACCCATTAGATGAGCAATTCGGTGTTGAGACAGACTAATTTAACATTTACTCATTAAAATACCAGGTAATAAGGCAAGAACAGAAAGACATCTTTAAAAAAAAATCAACTTCAGAAAGATCACATAGGTATGAGCAAATCACATTAGAATAGAAATGAAAATAAAACGATAATCTGCACTAAAGAACCTTAGTAGCCAAGAGGCCATTTACATTTCAAAGTCCTCTGTCTATGGTATTCTTAAGTATTACACCACTAAGGTTTGTCAGTGCTGCAGAGACACTTCAATTAAGGCTGTGTGGTACAGCCTTATGTAAATTAATTAGCTGAGGTTGCACGGATTTTCTAAAAAGAGCTCTCTAAAACAGCCTTAGAGATATGCACGATTTGTGGGGGAATTACAATTCAAATACAACTTACTAATCAATTCTTTTTGCTTTCACATTTCAATGACATTTTATGTAATGATAAATAAGTCCATGAAAATACTACTAACCAAAATTGTATTTGCTTTCAATTAGAGATTAAAAAAAAGAGGGGGGCTTTCAAGTTTGTTTATGATACTCAAAGTTTTATTTCGGATTTTATCTAGACTTACTGTCATGATAAGTACAATGAACTTGATCCACATTTAAATAGGAGATGTGTCTATATTTGAAATTCACATGTTAACAACTAAATTAGCTATCCAGTAATTTCTACAAACAATGTATTTCTTTAACTCAAAATATTAAGTGGATTTTTTGCTGTAAAGAATCCCTATTAGAATCACATGTTTGGCAAATAGTATTCTTCAACATAAGTAAAATGTGTGCAGAAAAACCTAAAAATTAATTGCATAATGGTTTCTACCATAAATTAAAAATGGAAGAATTCTGAAGTTTTCAAGAGATTAGGAGCCTTCCAATTATGTACATAAGAGATTCATAAGCTCTTCTGTAATCCTAAAATAAAGTCCCTACAGTCTCATTATAGTGATTGTGAAAAATTCATACTTGTTATACAGTAGAGATGATTTAGAGACTTTTTAATGGCTAATTTGTTTCAAGAGCATAGACACTGTATGTACAAATATATCTTTTAAGATAGTACCATTGAGAAGAGGCTGTCCTTCATGCACATCCTGCGATAAGACTGCACTGTAAACATCTTCAGGAAATCCAGTCTTGCATAATGCGATTTCACCAGAAGCCTCTACAGACGCCTGCAACACAAGAAAAAAATGTGTGCAATGATTGCTACCTCCTTCAACCGAGAAACATTCCACTTGGCATAAAGCCTCGATTTTTCAGCTATCTTGTACAAACAACCCCTTTGTTTCCGAACAGTTACAATTAGAATGTAGAGGGCAAAGGGTTAATCTTTTTGATAACTGGAGTAGAAGAAACAAATCCCACTTGTCCTGTCCAGTAAAATCGAAATAATACACATTCTAGGTTCTTCTAAAGACCACACATTTCCATTAAAATGGTCATTGTGACTGAAGAATTATCAAGTGGACCAGGGGTAGGGGACAGCCAAATAGTTTTTAGGCTCCACAAATCACCACCGCCAACTTAACTTTTCAAGAAACATGTATATTCAAGTATATAGATTTTTATATCCTCATCAAATTCCCAGGCTATGAAGTTTGTTTCAATATACTCTGATAATTAAAAAACAAAACTACCACATACTGCAGGATATAGAGTATTCTGCACCAAGGAAAAAAAAACAACTAATCAAAAGTATATATTTCTCTACTTTGGCAAGGATACATTAAAAATGTAAATAAAGATTAATACAATTATGTTTCCTTTTTATACTTAAAAATTAGAAAGTCTCAGGGCACCTGAGTGGCTCAGTTGGTTAAGCATCTGACTCTTGGTTTCGTCTCAGGTCATGATCTCACAGTTCATGAGTTCGAGCCCCACATTGGGCTCTGTGTTGACAGTGCGGGATTCTCTCTCTCTCTGCTCCTCCCCCACTTGTGCTCTCTCTTTCTCTCAAAATAAATAAACTCTAAAAAATTTTAAAAAAATTAGAAAGTCTCTCTTGCCATCTTCCTCTCTGTTATCACATAACCTTTAACCACCCACACGACTAAAACTCAACCATACCAAGTTCTATCCACTTACCCCTTCAAGTTAGCTTCACTATGTCTTCCAGCCCTACTGACATCATCACGGCGCTCAATAGCACTTGTGCAGTGTCGACATTAATTATAGGAAACTTCACCCTGCAGTGATGGGGATCCAAATGCAGGAGGAGGAAGAGCCTACAGAAGCCGACAGAGGGAGGGACTGCAGTATTGGCAAGGCTAGCATTAGGAGCAATCTGCACTGGTGAGGAGAATCAGAAATTGGGAGGAAGGAGGAAGGGAAGCCCCAGAAAGAGAGAGACCTGAAAGCAGCTGTCAAAGCAATACAGCGCAGCCTCACCATGAAAGGACTACCGGGATTATGCATGAGAAGTTTTGCAAATACGAAAGCCATAAAAACCCACACTAATCTAATATTTAAACTGCTCTTTTCAGATCTGGGAAAATAAAGCAAAAAGTAAATTTGAACCTTGTTCAATATTGCACAGTATTTAATCGCAAAAAAGTATTAGGAGCCACAGTGAGATATTAGTTCAGACCCTTCAAATTAGCAGTTTCAGTTTGTCATGTGCAAGAAAGGACTGTATCAAGTCAAGGATCCAGAGCAGGCAACTCCCTCACACACGTATTAGTGGAAGCTGGCACAGACACCACGGAGCACAACTTGGAAAACTCTAGTAGAGATGACTGTGGATACATCCTTGCCTACACGGTGAGTATATTCCTATGGAAACTTTCCTATGGGTGCTCCAGTCAACGTGTGCAGGAATGCTCACACGTTCACTGCAGCACGGTTGTAACAGCAGGACCTAAAGACTAACTAAACGTCCATCAAAATTCTCCCACTACCAAACAAACAAACAAACACACAAACAAACAAAAAACATGCAACAGCATTAGAATGAAGAATTAGAGCTACATTTATCCCCAGGGTTACATCTCCAAACAAACAGTTTCTTTAACATCCATGGAAGACTGCAAGAGAAACTTAATTATAAATCAACCTAGGGATGACTATTATTTTTAGGTAAGTTCAGAAATCTATTTAAGCAACATTCCAAACTCAGACTGGAGACAGAGCACTCTGCAGCATGAATCTTGCAAAAAAAAAAATGTTTAAAGCATGATTGATGACTCCATTTTTGTACATAAAGTTTAATATAAAGATAATGTGAAGTTATTGACATACATCAAGCAGGAATATAAAAACACACAATGTAGTGGTAACACCAAACTGAGGACAGCAGCTACCCCACCCAGGGGAGGGCGAGATAAGAAAGATGTCAGGAAGCGTCATACAAGTGGCTTTGATTTTATTTGTAATAATTCATTTCTTTCAAAAAGAATTTAAATCAAATAGAGCAAGATGTGGAGATATGCATAGGAACATGGGTGCAAATTATATTATCCCCTACTTATCCCGTATGTTCTATATATTTCATACTAAGAAAGAGAAAACATTAAAGACTAAGTGGAAGTCAGGAGTCAAGCTTCCAACACCCATCAGGTTAGGGACACTGGATGGTATTTTCATTCTTGCCTTCTGGAAATATCCAAGTGCTTGTACTGGACCTGGCAAAGGGCAGCACTCATTAAGTGAAAGCTTTTGCTTTGGGTTAACCAAAACAACTAAAGGGAACACTCCAGTTCACCATATAAAATGGACCAAGGTGTTGTAAATCTGTGCCTCACTGATGGGTTACAGGTAGGCCTGTTCACCTCCAGTCCAGGCTTCTGCAGAGGGAGGCCGTGGCAGGGCTCCAACGTAGGGTAGGTAGGAACAGAGCTCTGTAGGGGCAGCAGGACGGAGGCAGACAATGGGCGATGTGCAGTAAATAGGGGTCACATTCCAACATGGGCATTGGGGTGAGGGCAGTGGGCAGGTATATACACAAACACCCAGAGATCAATAAAGTCTAAAGACTAGAGGGAAACTGCAACCTTTTCTTTAGCTCCATTGCTAGTGTCTTGTTTTCTGGTGGATCTGCTCTAAGGTGGGAGAATAAGCGGCAACATGTTCCTCATCCAAACCCACAGGAATGGAATCTCAAGGTCGAATCAAGTCCGTCAGTAATTCTGGGAATGTTCACTTCTGAGTTTCCGTCTCCACCTTATTTCAGAGAAGGGAATTTCATTTCTGTCCTCAACATGTTATCCTTTGTCCAACCTCTTTGTTTAGTCTCATCTAGGAAAGGGGGCCTACCTGCAGAAGGAGGCTGTGAGAATCTCTGAAACCATGTTTGTAAGGCACATTTCTAACAGCTGACTACCAATATTCATACCCATGGGGGTCATATGTTACTTTATGAGACTTTCATATTCATCTTAAACAGCCACACTTTTCTAAATTCTTCTTCCCTAAGACAAAATGGATTCATAACATAACATTCTGTTATTCTAGAATGTGTTTTCTTAAAGACGGGCTCCAAGAATTATTAAACATAAGGACACATTTTCAGTTGCTGCAACTGGGGAGGAGGGTGCGACTGGCTTTTAGGGGCTAAAGGCCAGGGATGCTGCTACTCATCACACAACACACAGGCCAGCCCCCACCGCAGAGAATGATCCAGCCCAAGACATCAATAGGGCCAAGAGTGAGACACGCTCTTCTTTAGCAACCCATGAAAAATGGGGGTCAATTTACCCTATAACACCCCCAGCAGTGGGAAGTTCACTGTCTTTTCAAACAGTCCACCAAACTCTCACTGGAACATCCAGTAAGAAAACTTTTCAGAAAACTGAAACAGTTCCTCTGTGGCTTTGCCTCACCATTAACAGATCACTCTGCCGGACCCATGAGGAGCCTCTAAAAGTTCAAAGACAGAAACTTTTCCCTGAAAACATTCTCTGTGGTGCACAGAGGAGCTTGCGAATCACATGCATTTTCCTACTATTTGAATAAGGTAGGGGTCAGCAAACATTCTTCTCTAAGGGGTCAGATGTAAACATTTGAGGCTTGACAAGCCTTGGTATCTTTGTCGAAACTCCTCAACTCTGCTGCTGCAATGCAAAAGAAGTAATAGACAATGGGAAATGAATGAACACAGCTCTATAAATTCAAATAAAACTTTATATATAGACACTGAAATTTAATTTTCATTTCAGTTTCAAGTGTCAAAAATATTTTTCTTCTTTTGATTTTTTAAAAGCATTTGAAAATGTAAAAAACATTCTTCGCCATACAAAAATGGGCATCAGAGCTGTAGTCCGCAATCCCTGTAATAGTGTTATAGAACATTGCTATCTCACCTAATTCTCACAATAGCCCCTTGTGGGGGGTGAAGTTAACTTCATTTTAGAAGTGTGCAAATAGGTTCTCACTCAGAGGAGTGTTAAGATACTGAAGACCTCATATCCAGGAAGAGGAAGAAGTAAGATGCTAAGTAAGAAGTCTTTCCAAGTAGAACAAATGCAATACAATTCTTTCCAGAAACTTGTACTGAGTGTCCATTTGCCAATGGAAACAAGACACCCTCACTGCCTTTAAGAAGTTCAAGGCTTAACACGGGAGCAAAATAAAAAGTGACTGCAACAGAAAGTGGCAGCTGGGAGGTAGAGACATACGGAGAGCCCAGGGCAGGGGTCTGGGGGCCTCCCAAGCAGAACCCAGGAGTAGCCAGGCGGTGTGGGGGGCTGGGAAGCCATCCCAGACAGTCACTGTTGAGCTGGAACAAGGTGGCAAGAAACAGCATACTGCCTGGGGAATTACAATGAGTTCAGTGTCATTGGAGTCCAAGAAGCAAGGCAGGAAGTCAAAAGTTGAGGCTGGAGAGTTAGACAGGGTTAGGTCATAAATGGTTGGGGGCTTGGGGTTATCCTCTTGGCTATGAAGAGCCAGGAACAGATTTTAAGCACCGGCAGACTGCATTTGACCGAGAAGTCTCTGATGCTTTGTGGGAAAATGGGTGGGGGGATTGACAAGTGACAGCTGGGGTACAAGTCAGGACACAGACGAATGGGACAGGGCTGCAGGAATGAGGAAGAGGGAGATCGTATCAGTATGATATGAGTTAAAACTGATAGGCTTAGTGAGGCCTGGGATTCATGGTGGAAGAGAGGGAGAAAGGAAATGATGTCTTCCCCCACGTTTCCAACTGAGTGAGTGTGAACTTGGGTGGCACAAACTAAGAAAGATAATCACCAAATTATAACACCAAGAACAAAGTGCTAAAGAAGCAGAAAGAATGGGATGATAAATCTGCCTGTAGAAATCAAAGAAGACTCCATAGCTGTAGTGACATTTAGGCTCTGTCTTTAAAGATGATTAAAAATTTGCCAGGAGAAAGAGGAGGAAGTGGAAAAGGGCATTCCAGGCAAAAGGTGCCACAGAGACAAAGGCTTGTTGATTTATATTGAGCTTGTAGTCAACCCAAACAACCCTGATCTTTTTTACCGGAAAACGATTAAGTCATGGCTTCCAGTATCTTTGCAGCTGATTTTGGCCCTAAGGGGCAGCAATTTACATTTAATCTTCCCAGATTTGATGGTGATAAATTAATAATTCCACCTAGATTTAGTCATCCCCCCCTCCAGCTCTCTGCATTTAGAAAGTCTGAGGCACCCCAAAGTCTTCATAAAGACACTACTCAGACACTAAAGACAAGGTGTGACACATGCCCAGACATCACCCTTCCCACCACCCCGGAGCCCTAAGCCAGGCCTCTTAAGAGGGGCTGTTAGCAGAGTGGAGTGGAGCACGGCCTCTCAAAGTGCTAGACTGCCCGAGACTGTCAGAGATGACACGGTTCCCCATCTAGACAATATGGACGATAAAGACAGCGCCCACTCATTGGGCAGGTGTGAGGTTTAAAACAGATCGTATGTGTAAAGCGCTTGTGAGAGTGTCTGGCACATGGTTATTTGATGCATTAGCTGGCAGTCACAGTATTAACACTTATGACAACACAAATCCAACTCACGGCGTGTTTCTTACAGCTCCTGAGTTCCCAACCTTGCTCCAGCATAGCAAGTAATCTGGGACATTCTTCTAAAACGCAGATTCCTGGGTCCAAACCGTGACTCACTCACACAGAATTTCAAGACAAGTGATGGGTAAGCTGGTACACTTAAGAAGTACCAGTGCAGCAGGCAGTGGTCACACATCCGCCCCCATCTACCTCCTGAAACCTTTCCGGACTCCAGGCACAGCATACCTGTTTGCCCTAGCCTTCGAGCCTAATAACCTAGCAACAAGAAGCAATAAACAATTGTTTTTCCCGCTTTTAACAATTCTAGGCTGTTTCCTAGCCACTGTGTACATGTGAACATTGAAACTGGTTCCAGAGTTCTGCTCTAGGTCAGCCATGGGGCTCTCTATTCTTTTCTCTGAAAATGACACTTTCTTCATTTTGTGTTTTCCTTTGCATTTAATTGGGGCATTATTCCATCCCTGATCCTTTACTGATTTTCCTCCCCTCCACAATTCTTCAAAGATTCCAAGCAGGCAGCAAAAGTCCGCTTGGCCCGCGAGGATGAAATTCATGCTGGCCAGAGGAGCTGAACTCATTCAGAGCTGCCCTGCGTTCTCACACAATCAGTTCACCTATCTTGAGTTTCAATTTCCTCTTACAAGTATGCGCTCTACTCTTCCCAGGCTGAAGATCGACCTCCTTGTCTAGAAAGGACAGAAGTGTAATAGGAGTTGAGGAGTACTGCTTGCCTCTTAGTATTAGTCTATCTGTTCCGGTCCTGAACTCACAATGACGTCACTTTTGGTCTCGTTGAAATTTTCCTGTAGTCTCAATACTGTGAGCTTTATAGCTCTAAGTCCACTACTCTTTCAGGTCGCTGTTATCGTGATTCTTTTTTATAGTCTTCCTCGGTCACTGGCTGTGCTTTCCAATTTCCTCCAAGTCACTCCTAAATCTGAGCTTTTAAATATTCCACTGAAGCCACAGTGGATGTTCAATCTCCTTGCCTCTCCATCTTCTTCTTGATCAAGATTATCTATGATTATTGGCTACAAATTTTACATCCAAGAGCAGCCCAAACCTAATAGAAACTTTATCTTTCCTTCCTGGCTCTGAAGACCGCCTAACTAAAGCCGAGGCTCTCTTGGTTATCAAATTTAATCAGCTGGATGTTTTCCCCCAAAGCATCAATCTCTTCATTTTTTTTCCCTTCCAGATACGCTATAGACAGAATCTGGTAACAATTTAAGTTCTGCGAAGTAGATTATTACATGCAGTCAACAAAGCTGAAACCTCCTTTTACTTGGTTTTTCTCCCTTACTTTTTATGAGAATAAAGGCAGTAATCTGTGTAGTGGTTAAGACTCAGGGCTCTGGAGCAAACCTGCTTGGGTTTAAACCCTGTCTCCACTGCCTGTGTGAGTTTAACAAGCTATAGAAGTTCACCTGTACCCTGCCTTCCTCTATACTACCAGGATTACTACTACCATTACTAACACTGCTACTGCTACTACTGGAGTAGGGGATCAGCCTCGTGATTCAGCACAAAACAAGGGTTAGCTATTATTATGATATTGTTGTTTTCTTTGGTGGAGACTTTTATTTCTTTGCTACGTGAGTGCCTGAGAAATATTTTTCAAGCATTTTGTGAGGGATGAATTCTGAAAAAAAAACAAAACGAGGTGACAAATCAAAATTCATTCACAAATGTGTACAAGAGAAAACAAGTGGAACCCTCTTCCTGATGTGTGACTTGTGGGGTAAGGGTGGGCAGTGTTGGGAACGGAAAGTGGGGGGGGGGGAACCACGGTAATACTTTTATTATGGGGCTAGGTCTTCCAAATGCTATAAGCAAAAATAAACAACTAGTGAAGACGTTTTTTAAGTGGTTGATGGGGTACATGGTAATAGAATAATGGACTGTTCAAGACCAATTCTGCATGACTAATTTTTTATTTTTAATCCAATTTACCACCAGACAATTACATTTGCCAGATTCTCTACATTTCACAGGATTCCACCCATGATGTTCAGGCTACATTAAGAAGATTATTCAAGAGTTGCTGCCACTCTTTCAAGATTTTTCTGTGTCAGCCATGCCATTGATGACACTTTGAATTTCATATCCCTGGAAACATGCTTGAAATGTGCAGAAGTTTAACCCTGCACTTTGATGTTTTTGATTTGCCAGGTACTACGCTGGAGGGAGAGCCCAGCATTTTGAACTGGCCCTTTAACTCTTTAACTTCATGATACAATGCAGACCAGCTTGGATGCAAGGAATCCCCAACCAAGGCCACACAATGCCCCCCCCGTGACCCACCTAGTGATTTCCATCGTTGCCTCAGTTATATTATGAGGATGGGTCCTTGAATATCTCTAGCATCAGCACTTTTATTTTTTCTGACGTTCATTTCTTTTAATGGCAAATAGTCAAATTATAGTGTCAATGCTGGCCATGGAAGCTGACAACTCTACTGAAACTGAACTCACAGCCAGAGGACAGCACCACAGTACAACAGCTTGGTGGACAAAATCTGAGTTTCACATTCAAAGTGTGGTGTAGAGTGTCAACTTCTCAGGAGTTGAACCTCCCAAAGCTTAGGACCACATACAAACACATATCAAGTCAAGTTCCCCAGAGATCTGTGCCATCTCCTATCTCAGCAGCCATGCTAGAAGAGGCTTCCTGGGCATCAAGGCTTCGTGCAGCAGAATCCCAGAACACAGACGAGTTTACCAGTAAGTGTCGTGGACTTAATGTAATGGGTAGCAACACTACATGTACTGATGGGCTTGGCTTGTGAAAGTATAACACTATCGAGAGACAGTGGCTCAGGCAGTCCTACAATTAGACTGTCATTAAAAGTTCCACAAGTGCCTAAGGCAATTCAGTAGAGATGACCAATCCTGGCTTACATCGATTTTGCCCATCAGCTCATTACACTCACCAGAGACTGCAATATGCTGACGTGCCATGTTCAAAACGTCATCAAACAGTGCATTACTTAGCATCAGACTGTGTTTATAATCAACTTAGGTATGTTAAATATACTGAGTATTGATGATTACTAATATTTATTGACTGCTTACCATGTCCCAGGATCTGCACTTCAGTGCTTTCCGTGCATTATATCTCAACAGTCTTCACAACAACCCTATGAGGAAGGTACTAGAATACTAGAATAGTGCCATTTTGCAAGCAAGGAAGCAAATTGAAAGGAAATTGCTCTAGGTCACTTAACTAGTCAATTTAGGGATGGTATTCAAACCAGCACCGAATGGCTTTGGGGACCACCCTTACCCACTGCTGGATCAGGGACAGAAACATCAGAAAGTATCCACACACACTGACACAGAATACTTGACTGCCTAGGCACTGGAACTTGTCCTATATGAATTAAGACTGAGTGGATCTGCTACCATTATAATTGTTTTTTCCTAAAATGATTCTTAAATGATTGTGATAGGACAATCACAATAAAATAATACAAGACAATATTTGTCAATAAAATAATTCCAATGTTTCTGTACACTAGGGAAAAAAATTGGGAGAGGAAAAGACATCAGCTCAAACTTACGTAAACATGTGTTCTTTTAAGCTACCAAATCAAAGCCCCTCCACCTCCCTCCAACTCTTCTAAAAGTACACATGGAAAACTATCAGCAAATACATATCATGATTAGTATATTAATTTTCAGTACGCGATGCTGATGAGGAAATAATTACAGTCTATAGTAATAGACTCTTTGTGCACTTCCTATATTCCAGAGTCTCTTATATTCAACCACAGTTAGGCCTGTTTCATAAAACCTGGAGCATGGTTTCATTTTTTTTTTTAATAGTTTCACTTTTTAAAAATGGTTTCTAGTCTCCATAACTCTGAATTAATTTGAATAGCTGGCCATCGTGATGATTTATCTAACTCTGAGTCCTTGATAAGATAAACCCAACCCAATTATACCATCATTCTTGTGAGAAAATAACATTCACGGCACAGCTTCCAGAAATGTGCTGCACTGAGAAGAGGGCACTGTCAATAACATCAGAGTTCAAAGTCATTCCTGAACTCGTTCCCCCAGTAGCACCCTGTCCAGTGGTGTTCTAATAGGTGAAGCAATAAAGAACTAAGCCCACGAGCCCTGCATGCTAACTCAGAGGTTACAGAGCTAATATCATCAGTTCCGGACTCAACTCTGGGGCTGAAGACCAGCATTTTCTTCCACCCATGGTTATGGTGAGTGATTCAAGGCTGGCATTTGGACGGTTTCACCATGTAACCTGTAGAGGGGGAATGCTTCCTCTCCTCCAGAACTTCTTTCCATGTGGAAGGAACTCTGCTAACTCTTAACACTCCCACCTCTTTCCAATACACCAGTTAGTCCCACCCTGGGTGGCAGTTCTCAAAGTGTGATCTGGGGAGCACTACAGGTCCCCAAGATCCTTCTAAGAGAGTGATCTGAAAAGGCAAAAACTTTTCATAATAAAATAACATTATTTGTCTTTTCATTCTCAATCTCTCACAAGTGTAAAATGGAAATACTCCAGAGGCTAGGTGATGTGTGATACCTTAACAGAGTAAATGCAGAAGCAGATACAGGAATCCAACCGTCTTCTATTAAGCCAGACACTAAGGAGATTTACAAAAATAAAAAAGCACAATGCTACTCTTCCCACGAATTTCACTTTTCTGCTTTGGAAAATACAGCTATTTTTCATAATAATTGGTATTTATGTTACATATATAATGGGTTTAATA
Organism: Panthera uncia; assembly: GCF_023721935.1. Lineage (NCBI taxonomy): Eukaryota > Metazoa > Chordata > Mammalia > Carnivora > Felidae > Panthera > Panthera uncia. The sequence continues at coordinate 43,402,450 of NW_026057586.1, read as the reverse complement.
TTTTTAAATGAATTAAATATCCAATTTTCTCAGTTTAATTTCTAATTTGTTAAACACCAACAGATATTACCCACATCGCCAAAGCTCATGGGGGCACTCAATAATTTTTAAGAGTGTGAAAGGATCCTAAGACCAAGAAGTTTGTGAACTACTACCCTGGAGAGAAGGAGAAACTGAATTTATCTGAAGGCTGAATTCAAAGGAACAATCTGGGCAGCTGGTGCCCAGCCCTGCTCCCTACTCCTCCCACTGGGGAGTCACAGGCCACAAAAAATAAGGGTGGTGATCTCATTTTCCATGCTGGGAGTTTGCAGATCCCCGGCAGCATGTGGGGGTAGGGAAGGGTATCCAGAACTGCCTACAACTCAGTGTGCATGTCTGTGGAATTTTGGGGTTCCCCATTAGCAACCCACCAAAGCCACACCCTCCAGTGCAGCCCTTATCAGAACCCTGTGATATTTTCCTTTCCCAACAGTTGACTATGCTGGTTTATATTTCACTTGGTTTAGAACTGGGTTTAGGAGGAGAGGTCTTATTTATTGGGCCCCTTCAGAAACTTGCACTTGGTATACTATCTGGGGATCTTGGCAAATAATAAAAAAGGAATCCAACTTTGGGGAAGAAAATACTCATGGAGGTACTGGGTCTCCAGGCAGGGGAGAAAGGATGTTTTACTATGGCCCTGCATGTTTTTCAGCTTGATGGTTTGCAGCCTTGATTGTGCAGTGTGGCTGGTTTTTATAGTTGGGCAGGTAGCTTTTAACATCAAGAGGCTTTAATTCCTAAACCACAGGGTATTTTGATCTTGCTGTGTGACCACAACTTATGGTGGTTATTCTCCAGGAAAGTGGCTGTTTACAGAGGTAGGGCCTAGAGCCGGTGACAGTGGACCTCAGGAAAAGCTGTAGGCCAAGGATCTCAGAAAAGAGGCGGGACATGTGGTGGCCTTAGCCAGATGATGAACACTTTTGGGTGAGGGCCCCTGCAGCTTGGCCCTGGCAAAGGCCTGAGGCAGCTCAGAACTGCTGGAGGTGTCCAGGGGCCCCTGGCTAAAGACGCAGAGACAGCTGAGGCACAAAAAAGGGAGATTATTTCAACATCTACTGCCTAAAGACTACTGAGCAGAAAAATATTTGCTATTTTTAAGAGACACTGAATTACAGAAGCCTATCAAAAGGCTCTCACTTGAAATTATTACTCTCAGGTCTAGAAGGCAGTGCTGGATTGGCCGACTCCACTTCTGGTCTGCAGTCAGACGCAAACGAAGGCGCAACTTGGATTCTCATAACTGGTCCACAGGCTCAAGGATCAGTTTCCACCAAGAGGTCCGGACTGGTCTTTACAAATGAAGGAGAATTCCTGCCTTGCAGATGGCCTTTCTGGCCAAAGCAACTCCACAGCAAGTGGCAAGAGAGTGAAAACGTCTGCTCCCAAGACACTATGTCCCACAGCCACCTACCCGACAGAGCCCACACTGGTGACACCACCAGGCTGTCAGTCTCAAGAGGCTCACAGGGAAAGGTAAAGTAGGAGGTTGAATGTGTTGGTTGTAAACCAAAACTCATCAGGGAGAGGTTCCCATTTGGAGGTTATATTAAGGACTTTGTACTTACCTGGGGAGAGGGGATCCACCCATGCATTCTGGATTATCTTTGAGAAAGCTGGCATTTGAGATACTGCTATGTGCAAGGTTCAGAAACATCCGATGGTGGCAATCCCTGTCTTCTTTGAGGTGCCTTTCTTTCTCATCCAGAATATTAAATAGCTTTAAGCATTCATTTCCCCTTTGAACTCTGTGTTTCCTTCAAAGGTCAAGGATTATAGACAAGAGGCTTAGCCTGATTTGCATTTGGGTAAGCCTGTGAACCAAAGAAGGTTTTCTCCACCCACTGTGAGTCTTTCCCTCAGATACCCTGGGTTCTCTATTGTGGTCTTTGGGACACTTAGAGACAGGCCATGGGGTCATAACTGTGCCTGGGATGAATCTTCTAGGATCAAGATGGGTTTGCCTTCTAACTTTGTAGGCTATGCAATTACTGCTATGATCATCCCACATGCCTCATTAGGTTTAAGGACTCTTAAAAAAGTAAAGCTATTGATCTTCCAAGGCCTCATGAGGTTGGAAATAAGACTGACCTGACAGAGGCCCATCTCCCTCTCCGTGGGCGATTGCCACACTTCCAGATGAGCACATGCTTGGTAGTTAAGAACATAAGTTCAACAGTTAGTCCAACTGTTAATGGAACCCTTACTCGCTACTTTCAAGTAGAGGGAGCTACACTAGCAATAGCACTCCTGACCTACATCTACCTCTCTGGCAGGTTCGTGTGAAACAACTGGGCATACAGAGTCCAGTACCTTCATTACGTCTTTTCTGTTGGGAGCCAGCCTGCCTACTCAGTGCAGATATAGTTATGCTGCAGGGGAACTTACAAGAGCAGGGTCCCCAGGTAGGAGGCTGGCCCTCACCCAGGACTGCTGAAGAGGGGAGGCAAGGGGGAAATTAATTCGAAGATCATACATATTTAATCCACATTCTCCACCCTTGTCTTTGTCAGCGATAAAGGTTGTATTTTGGCTTTCGATCTGCTGACTGTTTTACCTTAATAGTCCAGAACTTAGATGGATAAGAAGCACCAATTACTAGGTTTCTTTAAAGACACTCAAATTGCATACAAAGTCTCAATATTACTGAATACTCTCAAAGGCCAAGGCTGAAAGATCAAAACCAGGCCAGGCTTCATAACATCTTTATACCACCAGCAGGGTCACAAGCCCACCAGAATGTCTGAATGCTGAAGGTCTGAGAGCAGACAGCCAAGTCTCTTCAAGTGCTCGGGGTAACCCAGGTGCTGGGAACAGAAAGTCACATGTACCTCTGAATTACTCAGTGCCTACAATGCTGGGTCAGGAAAAACAGGGCAATTCACAGAACTGTCAACCATCCTTCAGCTACTCGCATGTCTTAAAATCACCACCAAGGGGCCATGTGACCAGTGACAGAAACTGCCTACTTCCATGGTAGACAACCCTAATTCTGGCTCAGTCTACTAAATTTTCCCATTCCTAAGGCCAAAGTTGCTCCCTGAAACTAAAATCCTTCAAGTCTTGATTCTAAAGTCCAAATTCTCTTCCAGGCTGCAACCTTCAAAATCTAGAATAGACAGGCTTATCTTGTTCCCGCTGCTCTATTCTTGCAGACTTCCAAGGAACACTGTTCAAGTCCTCAATGGCCACATCCTAGAGGTGTGCCTTTGAGTGAATGGGTTAAGCCAGGCTTCATTCAGACATTTGTAAAATGGATAGTGAGGATAATGCCTTCCTATCTCAGGGAGCTGATGTGAGGATTACAGGAGACAATGCAGGTGAAGACCTTGGCTTGGCACATAGTAAGCACTTAGCAAATACTACATTTAATTACATTAGTCAGCTTTCAAGAAGGCTCACAATCCTCGACAACACAACACGTGAGCCATGACGGAAAATGTTAGGCAAAAAGAACAGGCACTAATAATAGACCAGGCTATAGACAAATTACAAAATTCATCTGAATCTATAGGATTCATTCAGACACCTCAAGGAAGAGAAAAAGGCCAAAACACATAAAAAGAAAAATCTTCAACTCATTAGTAACCAGGTGAATGAAAATGGAAACCAACCAGATATGATTGTAAAGTCCACTAGACTGTTAAAATTTTTTAAGTTTGACTATAACACAAACAGAATTATGGAAAAACAAAAATGTACATGGCGCTGGCAGACCAATTTGGAAAAAATTCTGGTTTGCAACCCAGCAATTCTACTCCTTGGTACATATCCCAGAACAGTCCAGCATTCCATCACCTGGGAGCTTGCTAGACATACAAATTCTCAGGCTCCACCATTAGTTTACTGAATCAGAAGCTCAGAGGGTGGGGCCAGGAATCTATGTTTAATAGACTTTCTGGTGATTCTATACAAGCTCAAGTTTGAGAAACGAAGTCCTGGAGTATCCCTGACAGTTAACGCCCAATGGGAAGTACAAGAATGTTCACAGTAGCAAAATTCTGCAACCACACACACAAACCCATCAACAATAAGTTGAATAAGTAAATTCTACCATATTCTTAGCATGCAATGCCCCAGAGCAGTGAAAATGAACAAATTATAACTACATTAACTCAAATGAATGAATCTTACAGAATGCTGCACATAAGTCATAAGAAATACATTTTAGATATATGTACACACACACACACATATATATACACACAATACGCATACATACACACATATGCATGGTACACTAATGCATAAATGCATAATACATATACATTTACATAAACACATTTCTTCTCCCTTATATATATGGAATATACACATAAATGGTAACACTATAAACAAAAGCATTGAATAATTATTAGAAAAATGAAGATGGTGGTTACCTCTGGGGGGAAGAGGGGAATGGAAACAGTATTCTGGAGACTTCCAAGGTACTGGCAATATTCCACTTCTTAACTAGTCTGATAGTTACACTGCATATTTGTGTACTTTAATTATTTTTTACACTGTGCATATGTGCTTTATATACTCCTCTACACATACCACATTTTAAAATAAAAAAGAGGTTTTTCTAAAAGGTTGAACTTCAGGAGAGCCTCAGGACTCAGTCGGTTAAATGTCCAATTCTTGATTTCGGCTCAGGTCATGATCTCACGGTTCGTGAGATCGAGACCTGAGTCAGGCTCCTCACTGATAGCATGGGGCCTGCTTGGTGTTCTCTCTCTCCGCCCCTCCCCCACTTGCGTGCGTGCGCACGCTCTCTCTCATACAAAATAAATAAACTTTAAAATCCTGCCTTGGGGTGCCTGGGTGGCTTAGTCAGTTAATATCCAACTCTTGGTTTCGGCTCAGGTCATGATCTCATGGTTCATGACTTCAGGCCCCTCATCGGGCTCTGGGCTGACAGCCTGCGATTCTTTACTTGGGATTTTGTCTCTCCCTCTCTCTCTCTGCCCCTCCCCACCTCCTGTCTCTTCTGCAAAATAAATTTTTAAAAAACTTAAGAAAATTAAAAATAAAATAAAATAAAATAAAATCCTGCCTTAATTTTTTTACCTGCATTCAAATAAATACCAAACCTAGGAACACAGGTTCTGACATCAGATTTCTGGCATTTGAACTCCCCTTAACAAAATCACTTTGGGCACCTTATTTTAAACTATCTGTGCTTTGGTATCCTCATATATGAAATAAGTATAATTTTTTTGTGAGTTAAATGAGTTAATACACTTCAAGTACTTAGAGCAGTGCCTGGCACATAGTAATTACTCAAAAATGATGTGCTATTATTAGGATAGGATGAAACTGAGTTAAAAGTAACATTTCCTGCATGTAATCACCAATAAATCATTAGCATCCATAAGAACAATGATTCTTCCCTCTGTTTTTGCAGATTCTGTGCCACAGTATCAACAACAGTACCTTCAACCCCCTCCTCTCTATTAGGTCCGCATCATCATGTTAAAAGCATTCAGAGATCAGTAACTTACTCTGGTTCCTTCCAGGCTAGTTCAAAACACACACACACACACACACACACACACACACACTCACACACACACACACCCCAATATCAGAACATTAAAGAATTAAATCACAGAAGCCAAGAGACAGACCTGAAAGACACCAGAATAGCTTCTGTTCGATTACCTGTAATTCCCAAATCAAATTGCTGGCAGAATAACATTCCATATATATTAACCCCTTTCCCTAATCTTAGCAGCCTAGACAACATCTGTTAGAATTTAAGGAGGAATGTTAAAATGTGTGCCTTTCAGTGTGGCTTCCCAGTGGGGTCTAAGGGACACGGGTGGAGAGTTACAAGTTATCTCGCTATAATGCTGAACACAGAACAAATCTTTGAACATCTCAAGAGCTCACATTTATTCAAATAATTAAATGATCCCTTAACTGTGTTTGTACAAAACAGTGGTAATGACTATGCCTCAAAGTCTTCAGTTAAAGATCTTAAATCTTGCTTACTGTATGGAAGCACTTTTTAAAGTGATGTGTATATATTATATATTAACCCACTTGCTTTTCGTTAACACCTTACTATAGATACAATCATAAAAATGTCATGTTGTCTAAGTTCACATAACAACCAAGTGTCAGAATTGGGGCACAATCACAGGTCAACTAGCTCCAGAGACCCCATTCTTAACCATTGTGCTTTACTGCCTCTCTAGACAACTAAATCAGTACAATTAAAAAGGAAAAAGAACAAGAACCAAACGTCTATGGAAATGTTAAACTTAATAAAGGCATTTCAGTTCAGAAGAAGAAATTTTACTTGACAAATTGACGGCCACTCATGTGTTAGGGTGTATGTGTTTTATGTGTGGGGAAAAGAAAGCAAGACTCACTATGCTCATACCACGTACAAAAAGAAATTTCAGATAAGTAAATATCTAAATGTGGAAAATATAAACCAATAAATACAATTTGATATAGCGTGAGGTTTGAGAAGACTGGGTTTGGAGGTGGATGGTCTCAACTTATATATTGGCACATACCAGAATAGTATTCCAGAAACACATGGTGTGTGTGTGTGTGTGTGTGTGTGTGTGTGTGTGTATAGAAGAACCAGCACTTTGCAAAATAAGAAATAAGAATCATGACAATATCCATTACAAATGCAAATACTAAAAAAGTAACCTCACCGTTTTCCATGATGCTTTTATTTTAGGTCGTAAAATGTTATAAGCCATCTGCAGACAGTCCCTTGTCGTCTACATTTAAATATACCAGTATACCCCCTTTAAACATTGCTTCATAGAGACAGCCTCAAATAAAGAGAAGACCCTAACCCAAATCATGGATATCTCAGTTTCATTTACAAAAAAAGTTAACTATAAATCAATTTGTAAATTAAATCAGTGATAATGATAGTCTCCCCAAATGTTCTTAGTATTTGTCAAACAGAAAAGACAGAACTGTAAATAAAATCTAATGTCAAAAACACAAATACCATACGTAAACAATTACTTTCACAGGAGAAAACCTATGTGTAGGAGCAAAACACAAGTGAAATACAAATTATATATCAATAAGCTAAGGACACGCAAAAAGTACCATCTCTTTAAATATTGTAAAATAAAGTCCATGTGTGTAAGAATGTAAATAAATTAGAGCTGCCTTGAAGCAAACAAACCTTTGGTGGGTCATTACCTCCAGAATTTGATTCTTTAGTCCTCATCAATATGCATGGAATCTTACATCTAGAATCTGGATCTACTAACCAACCATTTTAAGTAGAGAGAAAAGGTCCCTAGAAAGAAGGATCTTGGCATAAACATGGCTCTCTGCATCCTTTGTGACAACCTCTCAGACCTTTAAAAAAGCTATACAAACAGAAAAGAGGGTCAACTGTACCCAAAGATGCACTAAACAGCTGGAAAACTAGCAGTTTGTGGCATTATAACCCCCCGATTTAACCTTTTTTAAATTAAAAATAAATCTGGGTAAGACCTCATTGAGAAGTGGGTCACTAGTAAGCTCAGAGAAGGTATTAAGAAGCATCAATGAAAAGATTAGACTCTGTTAACACCCAAACCTTCTGCTTGAAGACTTCAAATCAAAAAGACATTTAGTTCTTTGCCTCCACCCTCCTCCTGATAGAGGCTATAACTTACTGAGTTCCCAATGTTTTTGGCTTTTGGCTAGACAATACTGCCAAAATTGCAAGAACTATAGAAGAAATCTGAGCAGGAAACCCCACAAAAGGTGTTTCATGGCTTGACAAACCGGAAGTATGCAAGCAAATTTCAGCTGCAGTGAAACAATCACTCTGTTTTTTGTTTTTTAAATCAATGTTCAACTTCCTTAACTTCCTGGATATTTCTATAACATCCATGAATCTTTCCTAATTCCTGGCTATTAAAACATTATGACACAAATATATGGACAATTCTACAAACTGGGTGGAAGATACCAGACACAAAAGGGAATACAGTATATGATTTCATAAAATCCAAAGATTCCATAAAGAATAAGCAAAAGTAATAGATATTATGAGGCAGAAGTCAAGTAAATACTTAGCACTGGAAAATGGTTAAAACTGGAGGAGGGTACCCATGCAGTGTTGGTGATGCTGTGTCTTGATTGGGTGCTGATTCAATAGCGTTCAATTTACGAACATTCAGCAGGCTATCTACTTATGAGCACTTTTCTATATGCATTTGATAGTTGTATAAAGTACGAGCGTGTATATTTATATGTGTGTCAAATCTGAATTTTGAATTCTCTTCAGTACAATGGAAGCAGGACGTTAGAAGTTAACTTTGAACACGTTAGCACCAAATGGGACTCTACTGGGGGTGGATGCTAAAGGATCCACAAAATGCTAATATTTTGGCTGCAGGAAACACATTTTTCTTTATTTACTGGACCAGAAAGCCACAAAGAATGAACTCCAGACTTTGAACTTTTGTGTTAACCAATTAAGACAAGAAAAAAAAATTAAAGTGGTCACAGTCTCTAGTTTATATTAAAGATTTATGTTAAGCAGAGGGAGTGGATTATATCCCCTTTAAACTTAATATAAATTAATGGCTTTTTAGTCATTTATTTCAGAGTTCACTTAATAGCTTCCCAACCAACCAACCAACATTTTGTTGGAGATTATAGTCAAGCCAACTGTATCCGCCCAGTTACAATAGGTCAAGTTACAAACCAAATAGTTCTAGGCTTTCTCTTCAGCAAACAAATCCATGTCTGTACTTGGTCCCTTCACAAAACATTCACATGAATCTTTTACAGCCGGTCCTTTCAAGATGTGGACATGTATATTTTAAAAGACCCAAATAATTTTATTTGTGGGATAAAAGGTAATTCAGATGATCCAAACATGGAAAATATGCCGCTAAACATATTTCAAAACTTGGAGTCTCTTGAATTTATTTTTCCCAGAAAAGAACGCTTAAAAAAAAATAGTATCAAAAAAAGAAGAAAAAACATGCATAGTCTGAGGGCTTCTAGGCCCTTAGGAAGTATTTTTAAGTTCCAGGATTCACCCATTAATTTTTTTTTGAGCAGTTATCAGCATATTATTTTTTTATGAAGACAATTTGAAGAATAGTATAAAACTGATTTTGAATCATTTCACTATGATATTTTCTTCTTTCTCTAAGACAACATATTTTTAAAATGAGTGAAAACCCTCATTACATTGTAATGCTTGGTGAAAACCAAGCATTACATTTTGGCTTCAGATGCCAACATAAATAAAAATATATAAGGCCAAAATTAATAGAGAATATAAGTCAAAAGTTGATGACTGAAAAAAAAATCTTATCAACTCGGTAAAGAAAAATTGAAATTCCTCTCTAATGTGATGTTCATTCTTTGAGTACCATATGAAAAGTGTCCCGGCCCCTGACAGAGGGAGGAAACCATGTGTTTTGCAGTCAAACTCCATCTACTCTGACAGATACAGTTTTACTCTGGATTCTCAGAATAACTACTCAAACTGTCTGAGTTCCACTTTCATCAACTCTAAAATGGGAATAAAACCACCTCTCTCACAGGGTTACAGAAATAATTAACAGAGACAATATATTAGTTTCCTTCACTGAAATTAAAAATATTGTATTTTAAAGATTTAGTACCACCAGACATTAGTTAAAAAAAAAAAAAAAAAGAAGAAAAGAAAGATTTGAAGATGTGGCAGCAAGTATCTAAAGTTTCAAGATTTTCTCTGGTATATGTGCTTTTCAGAGATACATGAATGACCTACTGACAATTAATAAAAATAAAATAAATTGTGAGAGGTCTTAAACTGCATATGTGGAAAAAAATCTGAAGGGCCATCCTTACTGAAAGCAGTACAAAAGTTCAGCATTTGATACAACAGAAGAAAGGTGAATAAGCTAAAAATTTATTTTCATGAGGGAGAAAAATGGTCACTCCACATTTCTATTTCCAGCAATTTCTGGAATAATACAGATTCTAAATTATGCCCCTTTAGTTAACCTTTTTGTTTTACTAATTTCTTTTACTAATCCACTGAAATATTAAACATTACATCAGAATGTGAGGAAGGGAATCTGGGTATAAATATTTTCAAACATCATGGTCAAGTAATTAAATTCTTTTAATTTTTTTTAATGTTTATTTTTGAGAGAGAGAGAGAAAGCGTGCACGCAAATGGGGGGGGGGGGGCAGAGAGAGAGGGAGATACAGAATCTGAAGAAGGCTCCAGGCTCTGAGCTGTCAGCACAGAGCCTGATGAGGGGCTCTAACTCATAAACCATGAGATCATGACCTGAGCTGAAGTCTAATGCTCAACCAACTGAGCCACTTAGGTGCCCCCTTAATTAACACAAAAACCCATATTAAAACTACAATATGTATTAAGTATGCAATAGTCAAGTAAATTTTTTAAATTAACATAAAAACCAATATTAAAATTACAATACAGAGAAGTATATATCTTTACTCAAGTACTTATTTGTTTATTTTTGTTATACGTAGGTATATTTTGTAAAAGAAAACTTAAGAACCAATCATGGATCAACCACTTCTCCAAGCACCTCTCTATATGATTGCCATATTGTATTTATAATAGCACTTCCTTTTAAATCGCTCTAGCTGCTTTAAAGGCTGTTGACACAGTTAATTTTCCCAATGCTACCTGAGAAAAACCCAAGTTAAATAGTTTTATTTAATCAAGGCAGGAGACCAAAACATCTGATTCCCTTACTAAATTTCTTCTGTGTTTCAAGTTGTAGATGGTAGTAAGGTCTTTAGACTACACTTTAGACCCCACTTTCACCATTAGAACAGATGAAAAATTAAATATTCGGTCAAAGGAATGTAAGAAATATTACAATAGTTTAACCAACAAATCTCTTAGGCACAAATAACAGCACAATGTAGTCATTTTATGATACAACATAGAGACTAATCTATTATTTAACTACCCATTAATTTGGCCAAACTCCAATTGGACCTACTTGAAGCTCAGCCTGCTACCTGCTATAGGTTCTTCTCAGCCAAACTTTAGGACATTCTACTGTTAGTTTAGGTCATATTCATCTTATTAATACACTGCTTGCTTTCCTATTCTTTTGTTATAACTTCTATCATGGTCTTTGTCCGATATCTCATGTAGATCCCACTGATTACTTCGGCTGCCCTTCTTTGAAGGTTTTCTAGGTGTGTGCCTATGCCAAAAACATTGGGTGGTTTAACAATCATTTTTTTTTTTTTTGCCTTGGAACTAGAACTAAAAATGCTTTATTCCACATAGTAAGGGTTCTCAAATCTGACTGCATATTACACATAATACATTAAGTCATTTCCTACTAATGACATTCAGAGTTCAACAAATCCAATCCTTGGTAAGTATAAACAACGCTTCATGTGTATACCATGATTACAGACATACCTGCAGAAAAATAACTAGAGAAGGACTTGTTAGGTCAATGGGCTATATTTTTAGTGCTGACCCATATCACTCAATTCAATGGTTCTCATGGAAGCTATCTTCTCTCAAAGAAACATAAAAGTACAAAAGGAATAAAAGGAATAATTTTTATTCTTAGTAGTATCACACTCTCCCTTCCTTTAAGTCTAACCCAAAAATATAATTTACTTTCAGTGGTAAATACAACACAGTCAATGAAAAAAAAATATTTTTAAAGGTCAAGCATATGAAAAATACAGATGATTTCTAACCTACCATATATAATAAACTATTGTTAATGACCCTCAAAAATGACATTCTACCACTCAGATAATATGAAAATATTTCCATTTTAGGTTAAAAATTAAAGTCATTCCGAAATCTTTATAAAGGAATCATTTTGGGGGATATTTTTAAGCAGCCTCAAGAGTCGTAGAATTGGAAAGTCCCTGAGAGATCAACTTATCCAACCAGGCCCAATATTTTACTATTGAAGAAAATGAGGTCATGAGAGTTTAAGGGAGTAAACTACATCTGGACTGGATTAGAACCCCAGGCTTTCTGCCTTTTACACTAGCTCTTGCCCTTGACAATATGTAACAGCAGCTTATTTGCACGGAGCAAAATTATACTTTTGATGCCCAAATCAGCTTGGATGACACACACACACAAAGGTATTAATTAGCTATTGACTGACACTTTATGCTAAACTGTGATAAATATTGCAGGAGACACATATGTAGATAGCAATCCTCTACATACATATAGTGTGTGTGTGTCTATATATACACACATATATATGTGTATATGTATATCTATATATATATAGATAGATAGATAGATAGATAGATATAGATATACATATGTGTATATGTATATATATACACACATATATATATGTATATGTATAGACACACATATACATGCAATCCAAGGGCTTAGGGGCTGTAAGTACAGTGGAAATTCAGACAAGGAAGTGCACTGAGTATGAAAGAGAGTAACAAGAAATAAGAACTGAGAAGCATGTATTTATAACCTAAATTTTCCTTTCAAAAACTCTGTGATAACATAAATTGTAATCTTTAAATCCAAATCTTTTAAAAGGTCCCATTTAGCTCTGGAATTCACCTTCTTCTGAGTACTTTAAGGACATCGCTTTCTCTATGGAGAAGATATGGCTCTAACTAAAACATTTATCTGTATATGCCTCTTCCCTGGCATGAATAGGGTTAATCAAAACTTATCTACATTTAGTTAAATACAGGAAGACTAGCATCTGCTCAAATAAATTGATATAATTTGCTAAAAAATTAAAAGAAAAATAAGTTTTTGGTAAGGAAAGACAGAAATGTGAGGCATAATGATGTGTTGATACAAATTACATTTCAACTTATAGTTCTTAACCCAACTTGAAAATGCTTACTTAGGTTTCTAGAAGGTATACTAATGGCAGATAGGAAATACTCAAATGACAAAATCCAAACTCCAAATCTATGTAATTTTTAAATGATTGACAAAATTCACCACAAGTCTGTGCAGTGCTTAAACCTGATTACTTTTTGTATTTGGGCCAAAGGAACAAACTTGAATAATGTTAACTTGGGCAAAACGGTAGAGTATATACATAAACATTACATTTCTTAAATAACAGCTAGGATTTTTCTTTAAAAATCACTCTTCTAACTTACGAATATCCCTTTGAAAACAGGATGGGGATTTGAGTTCACTCAGGATTTTTTTAAGGCATTTTAAAGCAAGATTTACTGTTACTTTAAGTCTTGACATTTCCCGATTAATAACGCTAAAGCTTAATGAGACACAACAAATTTAAGAAGTGAGAATTTTTAATGAAAAAGGAAATTAAGGACAGTTTGGTGCAATACACTGTCACCAAAATAATCTGTTCAAAGAAGACTTTAGTCTCTATATGTAAAAAATACAATCTAAAAAGAATTTCCTCCTAAAATCTCAGTCTGAACTTTTAATGAAGGTCAGAGCAGACTCCATGAAGGTATGAAAGTCACCAAGTACAATCTGTATGTAAATTCTGAACTTGCAATTGGGGCCTAACAAATTATATATACATATACATGTATATATATATATATACTTTTAAAATATGTCCATAAAATATTTTAGGATAAAATATCTTAGGATGCACAAATTATTATTTTCCAGATCACACCTAGTATGCTTGCAATGCGCCATCTATGAGTAATGACCACACGCTACAAGATAAGAAAAGGGCAAAGATATCTGTAACTGTAGCCACTAAGCAGAATAAACTGTGAACACCAACTATGTTAATTTTCCTTACTTTCACAAGAAGTTGTTAAAAGACACATGAAAATCAAATAAACACTGGGAATAAACATTTTTTGTGCTTAAAATGATTACTGCATCCTTGATTTTCTACATCCTAAAATAAAGTTTCTTTTTATATGTTTCAGGTGTTGAAAATTAATCTCTTCAAAGTCTATACACCTAACAGGTAAAAATCACATATGGTTTATGCATCTTTTTTCATATACCCTCATCCACGATTGAGAGCAGGACCCATGTGATAAAACTAAGAATCCAGAGGATCTATAAACATTAAGGTGATGTCCTTGATGCTTCATAACCCATACAGGTGTATTTAAATTAGAACAATGTGAATGAGAAAAACAAAACAGGTTTCTAGTCTAGTAATTACTGGGTAGGTAGAAGTAAAATTGATTTTTTTTTTTTGTCTGATGATAAATCTATTTAAGGCCTTGAAAGTCACTTGTATAATTTAAAAGGGAAGCTTGTCATAACTTTGTGATATCCCTTGATCAGTAAAATTTAATGCTCAATTTCTGCTTTTTCATTTTGAATGTAAAGGACAATGCTAATGCCATAAGTTAAAATGAAGAAGAATAGAGAAAAATCTTAAAGCTGAATACCACACTGTGCAAAATTGAGTAGAATCATGTAAATATAATAGGATAACTAAACTAATAAACAATCTCTGAAAGTAAAAAAAAAATGTTCAAAGTAAAACAAGAAATACTTCAGTTAACACGTAAAGGCATGAAGTTCTTTTGATTATTTAATGATTCTTTTTTGACTGGTCTGAAAAAAAATAAGATCGCTCTATATCTACCCTAGTAATCTACTCATTCTCCTTCCTAAAACTCTTGTCTTCTTAGTCTGACCGAAAAGAAAAGAAAAGAAAAGAAAAGAAAAGAAAAGAAAAGAATAGACTTTTAATAGCAGATGACTGCAGAGGGGCCATTTTCACCTTGCAGATAGATCTTTGTTATTCTGGTGTGTAAAGCAGGCCATTAGCACAAAGACATTTCTAATCTCAGTTGTACAATCCACATGGTGCACTTAACCCTAAAACTCATGTTGCATAAACTGCTCTGCTTCCACTCCTAATGACCTTGCAAATCATTCAATGTTACTGCTTGACTTGCACCTATGAATTAGGAGACTGACAAATAACTTGATGACAAAGTTATACTTTCCCCTTTCCTGGGGGTTTACAAAAGTCAAGGTAACATCCTAGAAGAAACTGAGAAAGGACATACAATAGTAAAGATAAGCACTTTATTTGCCGTTTATAAATGCTATTTTTTAAATGCTTAAAAAAGAAAATGACTTACAAAATTCATACCTGACTTCAAGGTGGATGACTAAGAGGAAATGGGATTGCTCCAGCGGTACCAAATTTAGCACCATGGTATTAATGACCAATAACTTCCCTGCACAGTATTCAACTAAAACTTACTTTCGGATCAAAAAGTTAGTAAACATGCCATCTACTGCTGGTGCTGGACTCACACTCTGAGAATTTATTAAAAGTTCTTTGTAAATTTGTGAGACCACTCAATGATGTTCAAAATTAATACTTTTAAAAATAAGATTTTTTTTTGATCTATGACATTTCCTGTTCAAAAAAAAAAAAAAAAAAAAAGAAGGAAAATGTCTTTTGTCCGTAGGATTCCTAAGTTTATCTCGCCTTCTCTCTAACTTCAAACAATTGAAGTATCACTTTTTTCCTTCTTCCCCTTCAGTCTAACCTCTTTAGCAAACCCCATTTGAAAAGAAGAAACAATAAATGAAGTGACAAGAGGGTTCAAGAATGAGGAGTGTGCACTCCAAGAATAAAGGGCGGTTTTATAACAGGAGATACTTTTGTTAGCAAGTGACTGACGGGTCTCCTCCCCCAGTTAAAAGAAATTCCATCCACTTCCCAAAACTGCAGAGGCCAAAAACAACTAGTCTAATAGTTCTAAAACCCCAGAGTCCGGAGAGAGCCGAGGAGGGCGGACTGGCGAGTGGGGGAAGGGGAGAAAGACCAGCAGGAGACGAAAGAACAAAAGGAGAAACCCAAGAAAGGAGAAAGGAAAGACGGGACCCGGGCGTCCAAGAAGCCAGAGAAAAGAGAGCGAGCCAGAAAGCTGGAAAGTACAACCTGGGGGAGGAAAGCGCAGAGCAGGGCAGGGCGCGCCGCTCCACGGCGCACCATGGACAGGGCTCCAGCGGCCTCTGCCCACACCCCTCTAGGGGGCGGCGGGAGAAAGCTGGAGAAAGCGTGAGAGACCGCGGGCGCCGACCTCGTCCCGCCCCCGGCGCCCTCAGTCCCCCCCGCAGCCGGAGCGCGTCAGGCCCTGACCCGTGAAGACCACGGAGGGGGGCGATCTGCACCATCTGTCCCTGCCCGGGCCGCCCCCGGCGCCACGGCACTTCCGAGCCGCACCCGGACTTTTCAGAGCGGCCACCCGCTGGCCACCCCCAGCCACAAGGGTGCGCTGCCCGCCCCCCCCCCCCCGGTGTATTTCCCGGGGGACCCTGACCTGCATTCAGTGTGGACACGCCCCTCTCCTGCAGCAGCTTTGGAACCCATAGCGTGCGGGGGCATGTTCGGTACCCCCGCCCAGCCCCCGCTCCCGGCGAGGGTCGCAGCTGAGGCGCGCGGCGTAGCTTCCCGGGACCCGGTCGGCGGACGGGAGGGGCCTCGGGGTATCCCCCAGCCGGACGCCGCGGGAAAGTTGGGCGGTCGGCCGGGCTGGAGACCGATGGCGCGGAGTGGAAAAAAAGCCTGCGACCTGCCTGAAGCAGGTGCTTTCTGCCGCGGAGGAGCCTCCTAGTACTGATTCCATGAAGAGGCTGGCTGGCGCTCTCCCGAAAGCGTGAAAAGTGCAGAGGCTCCTCGCTAAGGCGTCCCCGTGAACGCACGCAGGGCAGAGACAGCGTACACAGGGAGAGGAATAATAGCCGAGTAACGGAACTTCTCCCCGCCCGCCGGGATAAGGGGCGTGCGGGGCCAGGGGTTGAGTGCGGAGGCCCCGGCCCGTATAGACTCTTCGGGGCAACGGGATGAGGTTTTCTTTCCAGGTGGGACCGACAAAGAACACAGTGAGGGCAAGAAAACAAGAACAGAAGGCAACTCTGGGCTGGGGTAAAGACAATAGGACAGTGGAGCCCTCGGGCACCGGGAGGCGCGCGGGTGCCAGGGTGGGGTGGGGTGGAGGCACGTCCCGTAACTAAGACACGAGAGTGAGAATTCCTACTGCAAACTCGCGACCCATCCCTGCAAAAATAAACAAAAAAATTGGAGCAAAGTGCAAAGCGAGGGGCGAGAAGCGTAGAAAACTGGAAAACCTGGGAGCTATCCTGCCTCACCCTTCTGCTGCCTGGAGACACCCCCTGCAAGCTCGCCCGGCCAGGAGTGAAGAGCAGAGGGGGCCCGCGATCTGTTCCTTCGGGACCCGCCGGGCATGGCGCGGGAGACCAGCCGGCCCGGCCAGCCCTGCCCCTGAGCCCGGCCGAGCCTCGTGCCTGCGCAGCTCCCGACCGCGCGGTGCGGCACCTCCCTTCCCGGGTGCGCAGCCTGGCCCCGCAGCGGCGCGGGGAACAAAGGGACCCGGCGCCGCCCGCCCCACCCCGCCCGCGGCCCGGCCCGCGGAGACCGCCGCGTACCTGAAGCAGGGCCGCCAACAGCGGCAGCAGGGTCCGCGGCGCTCCCACTATCCGGCACATGGAGGCGGAGAGGGGCCGAGCGAGGAGCCGGAGGCGGCGGCGGCGGCGGCGGCGGCAGCAGCGGCAGCACCAACAGCGGCGCGGAGAGACGGCTCCAGGCAGTTTCCACCCCCTTCCCTTCCCCTCCCCACCCCACCCCACCCCCTTCACCGCTGCTCTCCTCTCCCCGCCAATGGAGAGCGAGCTGATGACAAATAGCGGGCCGCGGAGTCCGCGGGACTCGCACCAGGAGTAATAAAACAGACCGAGAGATCAAGAAGCTGGGGAGGGGGCGGGGGAGGAGGCGGGTGTGCGTGTGAGGGTGTGAGAAAGGGAGAAAGAGAGAGAAAGAGTGTGTGCGTGTGTGTGTAGGCGGCCGCGGTGGCAGCGCAGGCGGCTAGGCTCCGGCCCTAAGCGCAGCGGAAGCCGGGAGGGATGCAGGCGGCGGGGACCTTGGCCGGTGTAGGATGCGGCGGTGGAAGTGGAGCGGCTGGCGCTCCCCAGGAGCTCCGCAACGCGAGGTTTCGGGCTCGTGGCTTTGCTTCCTCTGGGTCCCCTCTCCAGGGCCGCTCTGCAAGACGAAGATGCCGAGGAGAGCGCCGCGGGGAGGGCGCTTCGGGCCGTGCGCGCAGCGCCCACAAAGGGCAGCAGTCCCGCCGCCCGGAGCCTCTGCTGCGTGGGGGCTGAGGGCCCCTTCCCGGCCCCCTTTCCGGCCCCCC